>NC_037681.1:61845421-62051961 GCF_003255815.1 Theropithecus gelada | reverse complement strand
AGAGCCAAATCATGAATGAACTTCCATTCACAATTGCTTCAAAGAGAATAAAATACCGAGGAATCCAACTTACAAGGGATGTAAAGGACCTCTTCAAGGAGAACTACAAACCACTGCTCAGTGAAATAAAAGAGGACACAAACAAATGGAAGAACATACCATGCTCATGGATAGGAAGAATCAATATCGTGAAAATGGCCATACTGCCCAAGGTAATTTATAGATTCAATGCCATCCCCATCAAGCTACCAATGAGTTTCTTCACAGAATTGGAAAAAACTGCTTTAAAGTTCATATGGAACCAAAAAAGAGCCCGCATCTCCAAGACAATCCTAAGTCAAAAGAACAAAGCTGGAGGCATCACGCTACCTGACTTCAAACTATACTACAAGGCTACAGTAACCAAAACAGCATGGTACTGGTACCAAAACAGAGATATAGACCAATGGAACAGAACAGAGTCCTCAGAAATAATACCACACATCTACAGCCATCTGATCTTTGACAAACCTGAGAAAAACAAGAAATGGGGAAAGGATTCCCTATTTAATAAATGGTGCTGGGAAAATTGGCTAGCCATAAGTAGAAAGCTGAAACTGGATCCTTTCCTTACTCCTTATACGAAAATTAATTCAAGATGGATTAGAGACTTAAATGTTAGACCTAATACCATAAAAATCCTAGAGGAAAATCTAGGTAGTACCATTCAGGACATAGGCATGGGCAAAGACTTCATGTCTAAAACACCAAAAGCAACGGCAGCAAAAGCCAAAATTGACAAATGGGATCTCATTAAACTAAAGAGCTTCTGCACAGCAAAAGAAACTACCATCAGAGTGAACAGGCAACCTACAGAATGGGAGAACATTTTTGCAATCTACTCATCTGACAAAGGGCTAATATCCAGAACCTACAAAGAACTCAAACAAATTTACAAGAAAAAAACAAACAACCCCATCAAAAAGTGGGCAAAGGATATGAATAGACATTTCTCAAAAGAAGACATTCATACAGCCAACAAACACATGAAAAAATGCTCATCATCACTGGCCATCAGAGAAATGCAAATCAAAACCACAATGAGATACCATCTCACACCAGTTAGAATGGCGATCATTCAAAAGTCAGGAAACAACAGGTGCTGGAGAGGATGTGGAGAAATAGGAACACTTTTACACTGTTGGTGGGATTGTAAACTAGTTCAACCATTATGGAGAACAGTATGGCGATTCCTCAAGGATCTAGAACTAGATGTACCATATGACCCAGCCATCCCATTACTGGGTATATACCCAAAGGATTATAAATTATGCTGCTATAAAGACACATGCACACGTATGTTTATTGCAGCACTATTCACAATAGCAAAGACTTGGAATCAACCCAAATGTCCATCAGTGACAGATTGGATTAAGAAAATGTGGCACATATACACCATGGAATACTATGCAGCCATAAAAAAGGATGAGTTTGTGTCCTTTGTAGGGACATGGATGCAGCTGGAAACCATCATTCTTAGCAAACTATCACAAGAACAGAAAACCAAACACCGCATGTTCTCACTCATAGGTGGGAACTGAACAATGAGATCACTTGGACTCGGGAAGGGGAACATCACACACCGGGGCCTATCATGGGGAGGGGGGAGGGGGTAGAGATTGCATTGGGAGTTATACCTGATGTAAATGACGAGTTGATGGGTGCAGCAGACCAACATGGCACAAGTATACATATGTAACAAACCTGCACGTTATGCACATGTACCCTACAACTTAAAGTATAATAATAATAAATAAATTAAAAAAAAAAAAAAGATGACAAGATCTGATAGGCAAGAACCTTCAGATATGCAAAAGAACACTAAAGCAAATTCAAATTATTGTGGTGAAACATACAAGAAAACTGTTAAAAGAACAGATGAGAAGTAATAAAAAAGAGCAATAGCAAGGTATATTTCAAGGTAGATTTTAAAGAAAAATGTGATTTCATTCAATTAAAAAAATATAAACTTACTGGATAGCTACTATATGCTACATATTGTAACTAGATCATATTTTGGTCAGAAAGATTTATAAGGCAGACTCTATGCCTCTAACAATCTGGAATCCAGCTGTGTGAAAATAACTCATATGAAATCATCCATATAATAATGGTAGTGAAAAAATAGAAAATCTACTTACACAGTTATGCAGAGTTTCCTGCAGACAATGTTTACTCAACTTAATAGAAGTATGTTTGATGCTAGGAATTATTCCACTCTTCATTTTCATCAACTCCTTAGGCTCGCTCAACCAACCAATAATGTGGCTATATATCCTCATATGTATGTTGGATGCACTCTAGACAATAACAAAGTAACCAGTCTTCCTGATTCTTAAACCAACAGGCAGGAAAACCTGTGCCATGGTACATTTTTCCAGTTTTTTCTTTGTTGGGGATGAAGACGACACCTAAATGGGTCTTCTCTTTATAGAATTGGAGACCTAGGGAGAGGTCTGCCTTGCTTCACATCTCACATACCTGTTGGTGTAGAACTGGGCTCCACAAACTTCATGTCCCAACTGGGTAATTAGGTATTGGCTAAACTAGACAAAGTAAAAGAACAGGAATCTCTCTTTTCCTTTGAAATCCAGGCTCAAATAGCAAGCTGAACCGTCTCTTGGAGCCCTTAAAGCCAATGGAAATCCTAGTCATTCTCAGCACTTGGCATGCTTGTCTTCTAAGAATGAGCATCTTCAGAGGATTCACTATATAGTTGTGGTAGAAACACTGCTAACATAGACTTCAGCAATAGGCACCTTAACTGAGACACAGTACAGTTCCAGAAATCCACTTCTTACATTTGTGTCTTTAAGCAGTTGCATATCTAGATTTTGTGAAGTCACTCCATTGTTATAAAATTTTTAGTTTTCCTGAGCTTCACCTGAGCTGCAGAGTCATAGCGAGATAGAATGGGTTGCCTGGAAGGAAGTTAATGTGGTTCCTTGGGATGCTTTGGGTATGTTACAGGAGAAATTTCTCTATGGAATAGGTGGCTAGACTAGAGGGTCATCAAAATCTGTTTGAATTCCTAAATCAACAATTCTATTGCAATCAGATAATGATTACCCCTTGAAAGCTTTTGTTGTAACCAGGCTTATTATTTAATAACTCCTTGATTGCTGCTTGGCCAAATGTGTTTCCATGTAGCTGGCTAGAAATGCAGATTTTGTTTCAACAAGGAAAAAAGAGGTCTCTGGAAATAGTTTCCTGTTTCTTTCTGGAAATAGTTTCCTGTTTCTATTACAAATATAAACTGTTAAAAATTTTAAGCTGCTAAGCAATGCTGAAATTTGCTGTTTTGATGAAAATGTGATCGAACAGGGAAACAATGCCTTATTCATCACCTTTTTTTCTTATGTTGTCTTGTGATTGTCAGCAGAGCAGATTATCAGAATCTTGGTTACATTTTGAAGTATGTACAAACAAATCCTCTTGTTGTTTCCTCAGGTGATTTTAGAGGTCAATAAAAACCCACTGGTAGCCAAAATGAAAATGGTAAATAATTGAAAATTAAAAAGAAGGGCAAATATGATGATGTTTCATTTAGCTATTTTATAAGACCTACTGAGCCAAAGCACTTACATAACAGATTTGAATGATATTAACTATTGTATAATTATTGTCCAGAAACTGCTTCTCAGTTTAAGAGCTACACGTTTTCATGCAAAGCATTTATTTAAAAAACTATTATGTTCTAGTTCTTCCCCATATATTACTTATAGTCAATACAATACTCTGAAAGATAGGATCATATTAATATATCTTTCTGATGATATAATGGAGGTTTAGAGAAGTAGTAAACCTAAAAGTTCACAGCTGGATCAGGGAGCTAACCCCAGTTATGCTGTCCCTCAATATCCATGCTCCTTCCAGGATACCAAATCACCTGTCTTTGGGTAAGCATGATTCCTTTTACATCAAATGCATGCCAATTTTCAAGGAATATTAGTGGCTTTCTGAAAAATCCTTGAGAATATGATGATGTAGGGTGGCAAAATGATGGAGAGACAGAGAAGAATGGTAGCAAGAAGGTAGGTTCTATTCTAAATATTCCAGATTGGGCATTTACTTGGGACAGAGTAATTCCTGGGACAGAGTAATTCCTGCTTTTTGAAACTCTATAGAAGGTAGGAGTTTGTTAAGATGGCTGACTAGGGATGTCAGATGCCAGTTCTCCTCAGAAAGAAGATCAAGGTTACACGGGAAGGGTTATGATCTGAATGGAAGAGTGAGAGAAGAGCGCTAGGACTTTTCAGAGTGCCCACAGGAAGAAGCTGGGATACAGAAGAGGAAATCAGAAATAGTCTGGCAGAGATAGAATCCTAAGGAACTTGAAGCCCCATGGACAGGGTAGGTGAGGATGCTTCTCTGCTCCCTTCACCCCTGCAACCATCTGCTGACTGCCACATTATTGGGGAATCTCTCAGCCCTTGAGACCCCAGGCAACACTGTTAGTAGCAATTTGGGAACTTTCTGGGGACAGAGAACCAGGTGGCCAACTTACATAGGGGCATCCATATTCCACACTCCCCATAGGCCCAAACTGAGATGGTGGGTGCCTTACTGGTTGTGTACTCATCGCGGACCACTGCCTGCCTGGGGAACCTCAGTTCTTTAGTTGCTGCATGACTAGACCCCTGCAAACATACTCCACATCCACTCTGACTTTGGCAACCACAGGGACCAGTGGGTCCCTGGAAAACTATGGGATCCCTGGAGATCTAGCTCTTAGCATGGGCTTCCCCTAGGGGAAGGAGGAGTGTGACTTACCAAAGGCTGCCTTAGAACAAAGGAAATGCAGGCATGGCACTGATCACTGAAGGGAGTGCCACCAGCTGCTGAGAATGGAAGTCATCTCCCACTCCCTTCATCCACTCTTATGGAGGAAGCAGAGCCTCTCTCAGCTGGGGGCCAGCATATGTGCATTTGGAAAAAGCTTTTCCAATGCTTTTAATGGTGTACAGCAACAGTGAAAGGGAGCCCATGCTGCAGGGTCTTTCACAAAGGGCAGGGCCTATCTCCCTCTCTTTGCACAGAGCAGCAGCATTCTAGCAGTGGGGAACAAATAAGCTGCAAGGGTTGTCTGCTTCTGGACTGGGGGAAGAGGTGCTACCCTGTCCCCATTTTGGTGGTAGCCATCAGAGGGGTGTTCCTGCAGTCGACAGTCTATGACTGGGAGTTAAAGGCCAATATCTCATTGAACTGAAGGTCACGAACTGGTGATAGGAAAGTGAATTGCATTTCTGCCTGTCCGGTATGAGGAGCTGGTACAGACTCCCCTGCCTCTTCCTCCAAGACTTCAGCACACAACAAGATAATCTCCCCCAGCTACCCCCGTCAGATAGTGTGCCAGCACTCATTATTGGGCTACCTGAGGATGAGCTGGCTCTTACTCTTAATTGCCACTTACTGGACTGGAGACTGAACTGTAACACTAAATAAAAAACTTTCTCTCTGAAGGGCATAGTGCCCATATATGAGATAAACTTCCTGAGACCTCTGTACTCTCAGCCCTGCAGGAACTAGTGTATTGGTTCATACATCTAATACATTGCTGCAACAAGCAACATTCAAGAAAGCCATCGTATGAAAGCTATCCACAACTAAGGAACACATACACAGCACTGGCTCCCTGAAATCACCCAGAAACAAAGCCAAATGATTTACACAACAAACATTGCAATCATACCTACAAGGGAAAAAATAATAAATAAAAATGTTCAATCCAAATGGTAGAAAATTCCAAAATAGGAAGTGACAGCTCCTTCAGATGAGAAGGAATCAGTGCAAGAACCAAGGCAGTACAAAAAGACAATGTTCTGACACTTCCAAAAGATCACACTAGCTCTCTAACAATGCATCCTAACCAAAACAAAAAGTCCAAAATGATAGATAATTCGAAATATGTATTACAAGGAAGTTCAATGAGACCCAAGAGAAAGTTGAAAACTAACACAAACCAGAAAAATGATTCAGGATATGAAAGATGATATAGCTATATTTAAAAGGGAACCATGTAGAACTTATGAAATTGAAAAATTCACTAAAGAAATTTCAAAACACATTTGAAACCATTAACAATAGACTAAATAATAAAAATAAATAAATAATTTCATAAAGTGTCAATAAATTAAAAAATACAAATAATACCGAGCACCTTCTCAGACCATGGAATAAATTTAGAAATCTGTACCAAGAGGAACTCTTAAAACTATGTAAATAGCCGGGTGTGGTGGCTCACGTCTATAATCCCAGCATTTTGGGAGGCTGAGGCAGGCAGATCACGAGGTCAGGAGTTTGAGACCAGCCTGGCCAACATAGTGAAACCCCATCTCTACTAAAAATACAAAAAGTTAGCCAGGCGTGGTGGTGGGCAACTGTAATCCCAGCTACTTGGGAGGCTGAGGCAGGAGAATCACTTGAACCCGGAAGGTGGAGGTTGCAGTAAGCTGAGATTATGCCATTGCCCTCCTGCCTGGGCAACAGAGCCAGACTCTGTCTCAAAAAAACACAAACAAATGAACAAACAAACAAAAACCACCACATAAGTATGTGGCAACTAAACAACTTGCTCCTGAATGACTTTCAGGCAAACAATGAAATTAAGGCAGCAATAAAAAGTTTTTTGGAAACAAATGAAAATATGGTGACAACACACCAAAATCTGCGGAATACAGCAAAAGCAGTGTTAAGAGGAAAGTTCATAGCACTAAATGCCTGCATAAAAAAGATAGATCTCAAATTAAAACTCCATGGATTTTTTGACTGAATATATAAAATTTCTAACACCAAAATTAGGTATATTGGTTCAGATTATAGTGTTAAAGACCCATTAAAACATTTTATGATGTTTTGTTTATTGTGGTTTATTCTTTTAAATGAATTTCTCTCCGATCTGTTTTTTAGCTTTCTTGTAAGTAAAAGAATTTGGTATTTTATGTTCCAAATTGTGCACTTGGCCCAGTTGTAGTGGTTATGATGAGGGATGTGTGTGTGTGTGTCTGTGTGTGTAGCCATAGTTAAGGTTACAACAACAGTTAAGGTTCCTCATAAAACTTGCTGGCTTGGGACCACCCTTGAGTAGTTTATGGCTACCTGTATAAAATGAAGTTGTTGAAAATAAAATTTATAGAAACATGTTTTTTCTTTAAAATATAGACTTGTGAAAATAATATATAGACTACACTTGTGAATGTTTATTATTAATCTTTCCCCCATAATGGAAGTAGAGTGTGGTTATGGGCCAAAATGATTGACACAATGGTGCACATTAAATTGAATATTAGTGAGTCAAAAGCCAGGAAAAGCATGGAAGCAGAACTATATTTTGTGGTTCTCAGAGTGGTTTCTGCCTGTGCGTCTACTCTGGTAAGCTACAACTCCCTGTATTCACTTGTCTCTCTAATTTTGGGGACAACAGTTTGCCCTGTGTCCTCATCTCTCTTATTTATCCAAGAAGAGTTGTTGATTTTGTACTCCAGATTCTCATTTGTTGTCCAGACAAGAGTGGTGACCTCCAAGCTCTTTACACACAGAGCTAAAAACTAGAAGATAGTTTAACTATTTAACTATTTTCATTGCCACTTTCATATGCTCATGTCATAAACATTCAGAAGATAAAAATAACGAGAATACACACTTCCCTTTTTGCATACATACACAATACTTCCTCCCATGGACTGTTCATTAATTCAGACTTCTGAAGTTTTCTTTAATATATATGCAAATATGTGACTATCCTCTTGCTTTATCTTTAAAAATATTTGTAGAAAAATTAGTTGTCACATTAAGACATTTTTGATAAGAATCCTTCTAATAGCTATTAGTTTTAAGTACTACAAAGAATGACATTAGAAATAATTTAGTTCAACTGCTTCATTTTACCATGGTGACACTGGAATAGCAAAGGGGTTAAATATTGGTGCAAGTTATAAATGTGGTTAATGATTCAATCGTTGTCTGTTGGCATGCAGGCTAGTGATTTCTGTAGTTTTCTTCACTTCATGGATGCAGACTATCTCCACCAATCAGTAAAATACAATATGGGACCCCACGGGCTTTCAGGGTCTTATTAAAAATTTTTGAAAATGTAGATAATGAAAATAGTGTACTTGTGGTGCTGTATTTATCCCATTTCCTAAATTTTGATATTCTCAGAGTTTTATGTTATCTTTTTGAAACCAATACAGTTTATCTAAAATGTAATGGTTTCTGGAAATGTTCCTTTTTAAAGACATTAAGATAATGAAACCACTCACTAAACTGATGATAGAGATTATTCCCAGTAGAAATTCTCCTACCCAGAAATTGGGTAGGAGTGGAGGTTGGTAGTGAGTGTGTGTATTGAATAATGAGGGCGTTGATGAATCAGTAAAACTGATCATTGGAATCTCCTGAAATGTTTTTTTTTTTTTTTCCAGTAAATTTCCCTAGATTTATCAGTCATTAGAGTAATATGCTCAAGAGGTAATTTAGACTGTTCTGCCTTCGTTCTCCATTTTTTGTGAATAGCAAGTGATCCTTCTTGAAATGACCTTCTCAGGTGAGGAGAATATTGTAGTTATAGCATCATTAACAATGTTTTTCTCTTCAGAAAAAAATGTTTTGCATGCATGGAAGTTAAATGTAATTTTTAAAACATTCATCTTGTTCTAGAGGCAAACAGCAGAAATTAATTTCTCATTTTTATATAGCTTTAAAAATACCACAGAGCATAGAACAATGGATTTCTTTAACTGAAAGGAAAAAAATTTGTATGAGCATAAAATACCAAGATGGTTTGAGAATTCATAAAATGGCCCTACCTTGAGCATTAACATCTTTCTTGGGCTTAATCTAATCTATGAGGCGTGACATTATGCCCTTAGGTCATTGTGAATTCATCGTAATTATTGATGAAAAGAAGAAACTTATTCTCCTGGGTGTGATCATGACTTTTGCAACAAGTGCAACATCATCTTTTGCTGTTTATTCCCTTCAGAAATTCAGTGTGTTCATTAATCAAAACATACATAATCTGAAGAAACTGATTATTCAACCTCCTAAAGGAAAACCCTTTGAAGAAATGCAGAGATCCAAAGTGCCAAATGACAAATTGTCACTTCTTTCAAGTACTTTATGTATTTCATGGATGATTTCTGCACAGACTAGGCCATAGAAACCAGTGTGTGGAAATGCTTCTGTTACACGTTTAGGATCTATCTGGTTTTTTTTTTTTTTAACTACGAATGAGAAATTATGGTTTGCTTTAAGAGTCGTACAGCAATATACATGTGGTCCAGAAATAAGATTCCATGCTGATTTTCTTTTACAGCATCTGAATGTTTTCCTTGAAATGTATAAAATTTATACATTTAGATTTTCTGCATTAAAATGCCATTGTGCGAGCTTTCTTACAAAATAAAAAAGAGAAATCTACCACCCATAAAATGTTTATCACCCTGACGTGTCAAAAGGATATATTTGTGAGCTCATGCTGTGAGCATGAGGAAGTACAGCATTTTACCTGTGCTGTGTCTCATGTTTCATTTTTATTATGATGACATGAGATGGTTTCATTTCAGTTAACCCTGTTTCTTTTAGGACCTACATCTATGCTAATTGTCATGGCTAATTAGCCTTACAGTAAAAGTAGGCAAACCAACAAAAGAAATGCCTTTTTAAAGAAATGCTTTTTGACAATGCATTTTACTATGCAGTAATGTGGTTGGAAAGCAAAACAGTCTGCTAACCATTAAGTTCTTGTTTTAGAATAGTCACATATTTTGGCATTACTCAAGTTTCTCAGACATTGTGTATGTCATACAAGACAGGTTTTTATTTGTCAGCATTTGGTGGTGTTAGAAAATAACCACATCACAAGAGTTTACATGTAAAACAAATTCTACTTTAATAAGACTCGGAATAAGTAATAAAATTTAACAAGTAAGAGTTGAGGTCACCATAAACAATATTTAGTGGATAAGTTCATGCCCTGAGTAGACTCTTCTGGGATAGACAGTGTTTTCTTTTGTCCTATAAGAAGCAAAATATCTGCATGAATAATAAGTTACATGTATGTATGCTGGAGTAATTAGGACAGCAGTCTCACAAACTGGATTAGGCTGGTATTGTCCTTCACCCAGAGTCCCTATGTGTGCATGAAAACTTCAGTTGTGTAAGGTACAATTAGAAATGAAAGGTTTTTCTTTCTTTTGAGGTGGGAGGTGACAACCACTAAATTTATTCTTTCTTTAGTTATTTCTTCTACATATTTTTTTGAGTGCTACCAGGCTAAGGTACAGAGGTGAACAAGTCAGAAGCAGTTTCTGTCTTCATGGAGCTTGCAGACTACCAGGGTGAGAATGGAGGACTAAAGGTAGGCAAAAATGCATAATGCATCGCCTAGAGAACATAACCAAAAATGAGTGAACCAGCAACTTAACACTGCTGCCATCTTCAGTTAAGTATATGCCAAGTAAGATGAGAAAAGGCCTACAACATCTCATGGACAAGCTTTGGAGACCAAATAGGTTTTAAACATGACCATTCCTTGAAAGTCCCCATCTATAACCTCCAAATGCAAGAGGGAACTATGAGGTACCACTATCATGTCTCACAACAAGAACCCAAGAAATGAAAGCTAATAAGAAATTTCCCAAACCTGAGGGAGAACCAGGGAATAAAACTTGCCAGAGCACCAGAGCAGTGGCCTGAATCCCGAGTTGTCTCTGGGTGCAGCTGCCGCTATTGCAATTCTTACTCCACTTACCATCAGTTACTTCTGAAGACCAGCTATATGTCAGGCATTATAAACAAATCATCTTTTTTTAACCTTTAAAGAATCCATTTAGAAAAGGAAGAAACTGGGTCTCAGGAAGATTAAGTGACTCTCTTCATGCCACAAAGCTAGTAAAGGATCAGGCAACCAAGGTGCCTCTGTCTCCGTAGATTATCATCTCATAATTACCACAGGCTTACTCAGTTGGAGGAAGGCAAATGGGACATTATTAGCAATATTTTTTTTTTCCATAGCATGGTCTTGAAGACCTCTTACTGTGTTTTCTGAAGTTTTTCTTTCAGGAAAAATTTGTTAAACAATTACACTTAAACACAACAGTACAACTGGCTCACTTTAATGAAAGAAAATATAATAGGAAGCACATTTTCTTCTCTTAAACTCAGGTTTTTTAATAGTTGAGTTTTCTAAAAGTGATTGCTATACTAGTCTGTAAAAAAGAATGAGTCATTTAAGCAGAACTTTTTTTTAAAAAAAGGTCATTATAAATGGGTGCACAATATCACGTACAATGTGTTTATAGTGACCATTTTTGTGTTCAGGCTAAAAAGGCTTCTTGCAAAGGCAAACAGTTCAGCAGTAACTTCTCTTTAAATCTGCCTTTGGAGTTGTCACACAAACACTGTTGCGAGAACTCTGTTACTTACCAAGGCTTAATGAAACTTATTGCCAGGCACATTTTGAATAGATCTACATTGTGGCAGCTTTAAAGAAGGAGCCTTTGGTGTTATATTTCCTAAAGCTGATGTTCTTGACCACAAGGTGGTCATTTTTGACATAATATGATAATCTGGCAGGATCCCCAGGAGGACCAGTTATTTTACTCAGACTCATCATATTCCTCTCAACGCCTCTGCCTACTCTCTTGATATCTTATAGATAGATGATAACTATCATGGTGTAGATGGTTAATTTAACTTTTCAACTAATTATTTGGGTATTTTCCAGTCTTAGCGCTGTATTATTTTAATCTCAAGTTCTTCTTTTGAAGGCTTTGAATGTGACCTTGATGTGTCTTGAGAGAAAAAGACAGTAATGCTTAGCTTCTGTTTTGTTTTCCTTTTTTCCAATGAAAAGAATGGCTTTCATACTGTAAATGGTAGAATAAACATGACTGAGGGACATTAAGGCATGAGAGAGATGGAGCAGTGGTAAGAAAGCACCCACACCTAGGTTGTCAATAATTGCTGGTCTGTAAGCACAAGTGGAAGTGGATTGTGTCTATGGGTAGTGAAACAAACAACAGTTGATATGATTGGGAAACAATTTTAGTGGTTTTAGAAAGATCACACATTGGAGCAGTACAGGAGATTGGAGATTGTGTCAGCTTTGATTCTCCCCAAAGCAGATTCAGAGATCAAAATTTGGGTGCAAGTAGGTTTTTGGAAAGTGATCCCAGAAAGCACTAGGTGGGAATGAAGAAATGAGACTGGAAGGGAGGAAAGCAAGCAAAGCTGCTTCAATTAGTGAATTATTCCTATTGGAAGTTTAGCTCATTTCATCTAAGGTCCTTCTGAGACTACAGAATATGTCTCAGAATTGTCTCACAGAGGGAGAGTCAGCAGAAGTGCTTATTGACCGAACTGAATTCCTCATTAGGATGCCCTGGGAAAAATCCTGACCTGCTGATGTGTCCAGCAGGCTCCCTTGTGTCAGAGAATGACCTCTGGCAGGTATGACAGAAGTGTGTGCAGGGACTAGGCAGTGGCCTTCAGGGAAGGCTTGAGGAGATACGGGTGGGGGTTCTGACTGTACCTGCCACAGAGAAATGGAGAAAATGTAAACTCTACAACCTTTATATTCACGAAGTGAATTTTAATTTCCAGAAGAAAAGCCTATTTTTAAAATGTTAGTGAGAGGTGACAACGTGCTAGCAGCCCTCGCTCGCTCTCCGCGCCTCCTTGGCGTCCACTCTGGCCGCACTGGAGGAGCCCTTCAGTCCGCTGCTGCACTGTGGGGGCCCCTCTCTGGTCTGACCAAGCCCGGAGCTGGCTCCCTGTGCTTGCGGGGATGTGTGGAGGGAGAGGCGGGGTCGGGAACCAGGGCTGCTTGCGGCCCTAGCAGGCCAGCAGAAGTTCTGGGAGGGCTGGGGCTTGGCAGGCCCCGCACTCGGAACAATCAGCCGGCACCAGCCCAGGGCAATGAGAGGCTTAACACCCGGACCAGCAGCTGCTGAGGGTGCACCGGGTTCCCCAACACTGCCGGCCCGCCCACGCCCCGCTCAAATTCTCGCTGGGCCTCAGCCGCCTCCCTGTGGAGCAGGGCTCCGGACCTGCAGCCCACCAAGCCAGACGACCCCTCCTCCACCCGCCGCCCCACGCCCCCGTTTCGTCCCCCCACTGTCCCCCGTTCCTCCCCCGTTCCCCTCCCCTCACTCCTGCACGTCCGAGCCTCTGCTTTACCCGGTCCAATCGACTGCTCCTGGGCTGGGGGGTGCACGCGCGCAGCGTGGGTCTGAGTGAGACTGACGGGCAGCTCCACCTGCGACCCCTGCACAGGATCCACTAGGCTAAGCCAACTGGGCTCCTGAGGCGAGTGGGGACTTGGACAACTTTTATGTCTAGCTGGAGGATTGTATATACACCAATCAGCATTCTGTGTCTAGCTCGGGTTTTGTGGATGCACCAGTCAGCACTCTGTATCTAGCTAATCTGGTGGAAACTTGGAGAACTTCTATGTCTAGCTCAAGGATTGTAAATGCACTAATCAGCACTCTGTGTCTAGCTCAAGGTTTGTAAACGCTCTAATCAGCACCCTGTCAAAACAGACCTATCAGCTCTCTGTAAAATGGACCAATCAGCAGGAAGTGGGTGGGGTCAGATAAGGGAATAAAAGCAGGCTGTCTGAGGCAGCAGTGGCAACACGCTGGGCTCACCATCCGTGGTGTGGAAGGTTTGTTATGTTTCTGTTTTGCAATACATTTAGCTGCTGCTTACTCTTTGGGACCATGCTGGTTTTATGAACTGTAATACCGCAGAAGTCTGCAGCTTCGGTCTTGAAGCCAGCGAGACAAGGAACCCACCAGAAGGAAGAAACTCTGAACACGTCCGAACATCAAAAGGGACAAACTCTGGGCACACCATCTTTAAGAACTGTAACACTCACCCTGAGGGTGTGCGGGTTCATTCCTGCTCAGGGACACCAAGTACCCACCAATTCCGGACACATTAGGAAGAAAGCAATGGAAGAGTACATGCATACCAAAAAATGCCAATATAGCTTCATTTAAGAAAAACACACTACTAGAGGTGTTTATCAGAAACTTATTTTAGAAGTGCATGTAATCAACATTTTTTCTGTATCTTGTAGATTAAATGAATGAAGCCAAAGATAGGCAAATTTATATGTAATTGCTCAACAGGATCTAGCATGTTGATGAATGATTACTTGTCATTCAGGTTAAGTGTGTGTAGTACTTTAAAACTAATTCATTTTCTTTTGAAAAATAGGAAAATATTTCATACCTTGCACGGATTTTGATGTGTTATTTGAGTGAGGTCATGCTTTCCCTCTTGGCTATGAGTGCGAGTGTCTGTGGCCCATACCAAGGTATATAATAGCATGCTCTAAAGCTCTATACTGTCCTGTTTATTTTTATAAATGCTATGGACGAAGACAGGGAAGGCAAATCTGTAAATTTTCCATCAGGAATAAATAGCTACTGTGCTAGGTGACACAGATGGGTTCAATAAAGCTCTTAACAGCCTGGAATGATTAACTGAAATTAATGATTGGTTTTATTAGGGTAGAAGTATAAGCTCTTGCACATAGGTTAAAAAAATACCAGCTTTGAGATGAGGTGTACTTGTTTTACAATAGTTTATAAAGAAAAGTCTAGGGCTTTTAGTTCATTGCAAGCTTAAAACAAGCCAATTTATTTAAGGGGCCAGAAAACCTAAAGCAATTTTAGATGTGAAGATGTAAAATCGTATGTCCAGAACAATGAGGTTCTACTCTGTGTCTTACTGTTCAATTGTATTTAGTGGATTGTGCTCCATCCTGAAAGAGTAGCATTTAAAGAATCAGTGAGAACATTAGAGACCGTTTAGATTCATGCTGCTTAGCCTGGGTGCATGTGCTCATGGTGGTATGTGAGGTATGCCAGGTGTACCAGCAGACATAGGATAAATATATCAAAATTTCCATGAACATTTTGCTTGAGTATTTGAGGAGGGAAAGGGGATTAAAGTTAATAACGGATTGAATAGTTGGAAACTATTGAAAAGTAGTTTCAAAGTTAAAACACATAATGTTATAAAGTAGCATATAAAGACTATATAAAGTTTTAAGTTAAAATATGAGATTTCTAAAAAATGTCCACTGTAGATGGTAATTTTGAAAATTGCTTTCAGAACTCTGGAAATCATGGGTTACAGCTCTTCTGCAGGTACTTTAATTCAAATATTTACTGAGTATCTACTCTGTGCTAGGCACTGGTCTAAGTGCTTGGGATATATCAGTGAGCAAAACAATACAGAGTCCTGCCTTCATGGGAACTCATATTACAAGTAGAAAAGTTCAAGAAGCACAGCTTATCCTTAATTTTACAGATGAACAGGTGAGAAGACATATAGCTAGTCCTAAGTTCTATTCCTAGTTCGATTGCTTGCTAACTATGTAGTCTTGGGCTGTTATTTCGTTTATTTAAGACTCAGTTTTCTCATCTACACAATAGTAGAGTAAGACCTATCTATTTCATTAATGGGAATAGTAGATGAGATAACATGGGCAAAGTATTTAAGGAAGTACCTGATATAGAGTACGCATTCAATAGGTCAATAAATTATGATTATTGTCAGAGAGGTCCAGTGACTTGCTTGAATTCACACACTTGCAGAACAACAGATTTGTACTAAAACTCAGGTATTCTGATTCCCATTTCTGAACTCCTTTTATGACAGTGTAATCCTGGGTATTGTAACTCAGAAAATAAACAAGACTTATTTGTAATTTTTTCATTACTAAAGTAATTCATGTGCAATTAAAACTTAGGAAAATGCACATATGCAGAAAGTGAAACAACAATAAAACAACAAATGAAAAACATTCAGCACAGCTCTTCGCAACAGCTTAATTAAAATTTTGGCACAATCTATCAGCCCTCTTTTTAATACATAGTTTTGGTTTTAGCAGAGCTCTGTCTATTTGGATTTGTATTTTGACTTTTTTGTCCATTTATTATTAATATATATACTTTCCCTTATGTAATAGGAAGGTTTTTATTAGTTCAATGACAACATCCCAGTCTGTTAGGAGTATGACAATTTTTCAACCACTTTCTCCATAGTTGACACTTATGCTGTAGTAATGAACATCTGTGTCCGACTAGCTTTATAGCCATATGAGTGCCTGTCTTCCCAATAGGCAAGGCCCAGGCCCTTGCAGAACGTGGTTCTGCCTTATATATTGGTGCTTCAGGAAACTCAGGCCTAATCCTTAATTCACCCTTTAAAACTCGCATAATCGTTCATGCTTTTCCTAGCAAAGATGTTTCTTTTGGGGTATAGTTCTTTTCTTTTTTTTTTTTTTTTAACCTGATCCCCTTTTTCTTTTTTCTTTTTTTTTTTTTTTAAATTATACTTTAAGTTCTAGGGTACATGTGCACAACGTGCCGGTTTGTTACATATGTATAAAGGAGATCAAGACAGAGTATTCTAGAATGAAGGTGATTTGGGACCAAAGCTGCTATCCAAAGAAACTTCCAAGAAAAAGAGAAGTTTCTTTGGATAGCAGCTTTGGTCCCAAATCACCTTCATTCTAGAATACTCTGTCTTGATCTCCTTTACTCCTCACTTCACAACCGCAAATCTATCCTGTCCATCCTGAATCTCTTGCTTCTCATGGGATCCATTGGTGGAGTGGCTGAATGAGTGTTTGATGTTTAATATTTTATATGTTTGTGTGTGTGTGTGTGTGTGTGTGTCTGTATGCACATGCATGTGTGCATATTGAACTGTAGTTTCAGACTATAGTCTTGAGAAATTCTAGAATACTTTGAGCTTTATGAATTGTTAGACTCTGCAAGAAATTATCTGTGTGAGTTGTGTTTGGGTTAGGTGTTAAAAATATATATTGCTAGAGGTGTTTGTTGGGGGAAGTTTTATACAATGGAAAAACATGCCCTGCCACTCTGATACATACTGTGCACAAAACGATGATCAATCCAGATCTTCACTAATACAAAGAAAATATGACCCATAGCATTTGGTCATACTTCTGACTCTGTAGGTCAGAAATTGAAACAGATTTTCCCATAAAACTCTGGAGAATGATGAAGGCGTCAGGGAAGCAAGCCTACACTGTTTCTCTTTCTGGTGCTTTATGGAATAAGTGTGAAACATTAGTGAGGCTTCATCTGAAGGTCAGAAAGTTTACACAGTGGGAGTTATATGAGTATTAGGCTTTCTGAATTAAGATTCAGAATTCATATCTAAAACTTGAGGCTGTGCACTGTTCCACATGACTGATTTTTTTATGATACATAAGATATTCTTTTCCAGTATAATTAATGCCAATCTACTGACATCAGTGAATGCACATGAAATTCTAAATTAATGTGCCATTACGTGTAACTCTTAGTTGTTACCTAAAGTCAGGGAGCAACACTGAAAACAGAAATAACCTTCCTTTATACCAGGAACTGTCAATGCAGCATATTTTTAACGTGATGAACTGTACAGGGAAAACATTTGTGTATTCTTCCAGATCAAATGTTCATAAATCTGGAGACCAAGAATTATTCATATTTTGAATTTTTGTAGAATTCTGCTAAGTAAAGTATTAGAGTACTCCATGATCACTCAGCAAACTAGTACTGGTATTGATTTCTAATTTTGTCCAATTTCCTTTAAAACTTTCCCTTTGATATTTTTGTAGCTCTAGCACCCTTGAACACATGATTGAGGTAGTTTTGGCCTCACAGATGGAACAGCTTGATGCTTGCTCAAAAAGGTAATAAGACATCCTCAATTCCTGATGAACATCTCTTTTCTCCTTTTTGGGGGGGACATCTCTTTATTTTACATTTACATTATCTCTGTATCTCAGTGCTATTTCTCTTGTCTTCATTGATTTCAAGTATCTTAAGTCAGGAGTTAAATATTAAATAGTCAGAGCCAGGACTTGTGTCCCCAGACATGGCTTCCCCAGGCTCTTGTGGACCTTGTGGTGGGTAAGCCTCCATGGTGATGAGCTAAAAGTCAACAGTTTTCATTCTGCCTTCCTTGTCACGTGTAAGCCTACTAGGTAACCAAAGTATATCCTGCATCCCCTCAGCTTGCCTTGGTTCTAAGACATGACCTGCAGACTAGATGCAAGAATGCTACAAACCTGTGCCCCTTGACCAACTAATAGACCCCAATGGAGGGAAATGAGAATAAATGTGAGGGCGACCACAGTCCTTCTATAGGACATGTGATTTTGAGAGAGAAAAGGATGGATGGAATGGGAGGATGTGGGGGCAGCTGCTCTCCATTTCTTTCCTTTCTAAAAGAACTGAGATAATGCCTCTCATTTAGGGTACAGCAAGCAATCATTTCTTCATTTGGCTGGTATGTATTTAGTCTAGTTGTCGGCCATTGTGGTAGGTTTAAAAAAAAAAAATAAAAAGCCTCAACAATACTTGTCTCCAGCGAGCTTACACTTCATTGACTAGGGTGTGAGGAAGGTGGTAAATGAGAAAAAAGAGAGGTGCACAACTAGCCACAATCGAGGTAAAATGCATAGGAGGTGCTCACTAAATACTTGCTGGGTGAATGAACAGATGGATGCATGATTAGAATACCACTTCAAATCACTCCCTGAGGTGGTATTCTGAAGTGGACTTTAAAACAGAAGAAGGACCTTAAAAGGTCGATATGGTAGTGGTTATCTGGATGCAGGATGTGGCACACATGAAGAACAGTAAGGAAGTACTGGGAACTGTTCAAGGGCAGTGGGCCATTTCTCAGGCTGGAGCAGACTGTGTGGTAGGGGGAAGAGTGGAAGATAAAAAGTCTAAAAAGGTGGACTTGGTTCCCAGCATGGAGAACCTTGACTGTCAGGGGCAGAAGTGTGGCTTTTATCCTTTGAACTACACAGAGACTTTGAAGAATTTTTGAGGAGGGCAATGACCTGATCAGAGTCTACTTTGGAAAATCCCCTGATAGCATTTTGTTAAATACATCAAAGAAAGACAGACTAGAGGAAAAGGTATGTTGAGAGGCCACTACGTCTATCTAGGCAAGCGGTAGGGAGACAGGGAGGAGGCAGGGAAAGAGAACAAATGAGAACTCAAGGGGGATTGCTAGAGTTTAGTGACAGAACTTGGGAGAAAATGAGAGGCAAGGCTCAAAGAAGGCTTTGAGGACTGAGTCTGAGTAACTAAGAATTGTGGGGCCCCAAACAGAAATTGTGGAGGCATAAAGGAAAAGAGATTTTGGGGAGAGGGAGGAAGATTACCTTATTTGTTGATGCATTGAGTTTGAAAAACTAGCACGAAAAGAGATGCAGTAGAGATGTCTATCAAAAAAACATGTAGGTATTAAGTATGGGAGAGAGAAGAAGCTTCAGAAGAAATATTTTCAGAGGGGAGAATGTAGAAAGATAATAAGAGAACTGCAGAAGAGGCAGGTTGGAGGTGGCAAAAGAGCCGACTGGAGGGGCAGGGTAAAGAAATCCTAAGATTGTAGCTATGAACTTCCTTATACTGAAGCTCTCTCTCTCTCTCTCTCTCTTTTTTTTTTTTTTTACAGCTCCCTTTGGGCTGAATATTTTTGAGAGCCCATAGTACCAAATGTTCTCTAGGGACCTGGTCATACAAGCAATTGACTCCTTTAGTAGTTCAACTCTGGCTGTTACTTAACAAATTTAAATTTGTGTGGCTTCTTTCTTTTTATGATTCCTTTTATATTCTCCATGACTGCCTTAGATAATTTGTCACTTATGGTTTCCTATCTTAATCTTGTGATTATGTCTGTGGCTTTGTTATGACTCTAAGTTGTCAATGTTCCTGTCTCATGGTATAACCAAGGGTCAAGCTTCAGTTACAAGGGCCTGACTATTGCTTTAAAATCCATAAAAGACACAACTTTTGGAGGGTCAATATGATACTATTTTCTCTTACTGGCTTTATTGTTGCTATATAAGAAAAGGAAGAAATCCAAGAATGTTCAAATAATGAAACAGAGAGGGTAAAATCAAGCTCCCTGTATGTATGTGTGTATGAGTATACTCACATGTGAGTGAAATTAGATCACCTGGTGAAATAAGCCATGCCAATGCAATGAGGGACACCATTTCAAAGTCTCATTAGATGGGACTTTAAATACAAACCATTTAAAATATATGAAGACTGATTTCAGTCTCCCATGCCCTTTAGAGTGGATTGGCTTTACATTAGAATCAATAATGGTTTACAAAATATTTTCGTACATACATGGTATCTGCCCCAAAATTATCTTTCCAACTTCATTTTCTCCTCTTTCCTGTCCTTTCTGTAGTCTGGCTTTAACAACCCTGGCTTCCTTACTGCTCCTAGAAAGTACTAAGTATGTGCCTACCTCAGGACCTTTCCTTTTCAGCTCCTCTGCCTGGAATGTTCTTCCTACAGATGTTGATATAACTGCCTCACCTTGCTTGGGTCACCTCTAAGAAATCAGTTTCTGAGAGAGAAACCTCCCTGCCCTCATCCCCCTCAACAAATACACAACTGTATTCCCATTCTCTGTCCCCTTACCCTGGTTTATTTTTCTTGTAAGTACTTACTACTACCTCCTTAAGGTATACTTCCATCTACTTGTTTGATTTCTGTTTGTCTTTCTCAATAGAATGCAAGCTCTAGGAGGGCTGAAACTTGCCTGCTCTGTGTACAACTGTATCATTGATGAATAGAAAAATGACATTCAAAAAGCATTTGTTAAAACAAATGTTTGAATATATGAATTTGATTATCCTGTGAGTCAGACTGGGTGGACATCCCCATTTTACAATGTAGAAACTGGGACCCTGAGAATTTAAGTGACAATCAAGGACTTGAAAACAAAGTCTCTTGGCTCCATGTTTACAGATGTCATAATTGATAACTTACATGCCCACAAAAAAGGTGGTCCTGACAACTTTTAATCTCTGGCTTTTGGACTGGATTTAATTTCATGTATACTTTCTGATGCTTCGATTTCAAGCCCAAAATTTCTGAAGCTATTAAAAATCCTTCACTTAAAATGTGCCTTCTTATTTCTCTAGAGAAAAGCAGTGAAAAAAGTATATTTCTGTTCTGTTCAGCAAGTCTCTCAGGCACATGTTTATGAAGAATGCTTCTGCAAAATGGCTTTGTCTTTCAGCATAATGCAAACAATTCCTGGTGCTGAAGAAGAGAAAGAAAGATTTCATGCTTCTTCCAGATCATTCTGCTACCAAGCTCAGAATTTAAAGAGAATTCCATGCTCTGATCAACCATTCAGGGTTCAGAAGCAAAGAACAAAATGGATTGTGACTATAAAGGCTTCATATGGGCCGGGCGCGGTGGCTCAAGCCTGTAATCCCAGCACTTTGGGAGGCCGAGACGGGCGGATCACGAGGTCAGGAGATCGAGACCATCCTGGCTAACATGGTGAAACCCCGTCTCTACTAAAAAATACAAAAAACTAGCCGGGCGCGGTGGCGGGCGCCTGTAGTCCCAGCTACTCGGAAGGCTGAGGCAGGAGAATGGCGTGAACCCGGGAGGCGGAGCTTGCAGTGAGCAGAGATCCGGCCACTGCACTCCAGCCTGGGCGGCAGAGCGAGACTCCGTCTCAAAAAAAAAAAAAAAAAAAGGCTTCATATGAGTTGCCACTGTGGCAGTGTAAACCCTTGTAGACTGCAGGAGAAGGTTGTTCTTTTCACCATCCATTAGTGTGGATGTATTCTTTTCTTTTTAGGAATCTTTCTTTTACTTTTCCTATTACATTTTCCTTTTGTTTCCCAACACTTTATGTAGGAAAAAATGTCATTTCATTTTTATTTGTTTACCAAGCATTGATTCACCTCATCTATTTACCAAACATTTCTTAGTTGCCTACTCTTTGTTAGCTATTATATTAAATGTCGGGTATTTAAAATTTAATGAGGATTCAGCCCCTGACTTCAAGGAGCTCACTTTTTAAATGTCAGAAAGATCAAGTAATCCATTAATTATACAGGACATGGCAATTCATACTCTGATCCTATGAGCACAGCATATTCTAGAAGCCCAAGTGGGGCTCTTAACTCAGATCGAGGGGTCAGGGTAAACTTTCTGAAGGAATAATTGATTCTTGAGATAATTGCTGCAAGGTGAGTGGCAAGCAAAAGCCAGGTCACATAGATATTTGTGTGTCATTTTAGTTTGTTTATTTGTTTTAAAACTATGATTTGCCTGGGAGGGATTTTAACAGGAAGAGAGGTGATTAAATATATTTGTAATAGATAATTTTGGAGGGCAATTAACACTTGTAAGACAGAAGTGATGACAGTGGCAGCAAGAATTAAGAGAGAAGCAGTCAGCTTCTTGGGATACTAAGGAGAATTCATTGCCAGGGTATATTGACTGATGTAGGTTGGTGAGTGAGGAGGTGGAGTCATGTGTGATGACCCACATGTTCCTGCCTTGAGCTATCTGTAGATAGAGTTTTCTGCTCACTGAGAAAGAGGATACAGGAAAAGAAATTTGTTTGGGGATGAAATGCCAAGTTTATACCTTGATATGTCATATTTGATAACTAGTTAGAAATGTCCTAAGGTTAGTTGCATTACATGTCAAGAGCTTTGCATCAAGAATGATTCGATACATATTTTGGGAAGTTTATCAATAAGAAAAAAAGGAACAGATCCCTTCAAGGGACAGTCTAAGGGAATGTGAAGAAAAGAGCAGTGAGGGTAGAATTTTTGGTAAAACAATATTAAGGCTGAGAAGAGAAAGATGGATAGGAAAGGGTGATTAGAGAGGTAAAAATGTAGAATTATGGCAAGCCAAAGCAGGCTGTAGGGTAGAACAGTGTTAATGGTGCAAAGAAGTAAAAAAAGGACAAAGATGTCCATTGGATTCGGCAACAAAAGGGTCATTGGTGATTTTTTCAGGGCAGTTTCAACAGAGTGCTTTTTAGGAGGCCAGATTGTTGTGGGCCAATGAGTGAATGGGAGCAAGGAAGAGGAGTCAGCAAGGATGTACTAATTTCCAAAGCTAGATTATCATAGTAAAGGGAAAGAGAATGGTATTCTCTGGACAATGTAGGGTTAAAGGATTTTCATTATTTTTTCAAAAACAGAGAGACTCGAGTGCATTAAAATACAAAGAGCTGAATAGGACAGTGACTGAAAGTGCAGATGATAGATGAGTGATAGGGCAACCTCCATGGAAGGCCAAGGAGCTAAGAGTGGCAGTATTGGTGAATAGAATAGCCTTACAGAGGTAAAGGGAGAAAGGGAGATAAGGGAAAGGGTGCAGATGCATGTTTGTAATTAGTGAGTAAGAAATGACTGAACTTCATTGATGGCTTCTATTTCCTTTTGGCAGCAGGATGTGTGGTTTTGTGTTAGCAGAGAGAGAGAGAGATTGGAACTAGGAAAGAGGCTGGGCATGGTGGCTCACTCCTGTAATCCCAACACTTTGAGAGGAGGCCGAGGTGGGTGAATCACCTGAGGTCAGGAGTTCGAGAGACTAGCCTGTCCAACATGGTGAAACACCGTCTTTACTAAAAATCCAAAAATTAGCTGGATGTGGTGGTGCGCACCTGTAATCCCAGCTACCAGGGAGGCTGAGGTAGGAAACTTGCTTGAACCCGGGAGGCAGAGGTTTCAGTGAGCTGTGATTGTGCCACTGCACTCCAGCACTCCAGCCTGGGAGACAGAGCGAGATTCCATCACCAGAAAACAAAACAAAACAAAACCTAGGAAAGAAAAGGAGAAAGCAAAACTAGAAGAATAGAAGGGGATGGTAGATTGAGAAAAAATGGGAGTCAGGTAAGAAGTTTTCACGAGGTCAAAAATAGATGTGGACTAATGGATCAGAAAGCTGGAGGAAGAAGTTGGAGTTGAGAGTGGGGCACTGGAGTTTAAGATTTCAGAGCCATCCTGGGAGAATCGCAGATTCGGGCAAGGATCTGGGAGCAGACGGCTAGAGCAAACAAGAAGTGAGACTCACTGAAGTCAGTGAGGTTAAGGATTGATGTGTCTTTCACACTGTTTTTGAAGTCATTGAAAATAGTGTTAGAGATCATGGTTGTCAATCAGATATGAATCAACATGCCAGAGTAATCAGCTGCAGAAGCTTGATGTGGATTGGCAGGATGACATGTAAGTTTATAAATGTTATTTTCTAAGCGAATTTACTAAGAGTTTCAGAAACTAATAATGTGAAAGTGGCTGTAGGAAGTAGAAAAAACATGACCCTGTGTCATGCCCCCAAGTTATGAGAAGAAATTAGGGGACAAAGAGCAAAGTGTATCCTAAAGGTGACTGAAGAAAGCAGAGTGTTTAAGTACAGACAGGGTTTAATATAGAGAAAGTGTTTTATGAGCGAGGCAAGGAGGAGTGCATATGTGGAGAGAGGGTGTTTGTTTATAAGGAAACAAAATGTAACAGCTTGGGAGGGACATCGGATAGGAGGAAGAATGGAAAAAGCAGCCAGAGTGTATAGATAGACTTGAGTTCAGCAAAGGCTGTGAGTTCAGGGTAGCGGTGTGGAAAAGGATGACAGATAATCTTGAGATTATCTGACTTCATTTTCCTTCTATGGTGCCCTCTCTAGTCAGAATGAGAATTTGAGCATCTTTGGGATAAAACAGTCTGGAAGAACTGAGTCTGGAAGGGTGTTACTGTCATAAGTGAAAGCACAAGGAATCTCAAGACACTAGGAAGAGGCTTAGTTGCAGAAAATAAGAAAAAGTCCCATCAAACATGGAGTCATTATATCTCAAGTGCATAGGGACAGGCAGATGGAATTGGAAGGAAGGCAGTGGTAATGGGTACTGCTCTAGGCACTCTTTAACTTTTGAAGTCTGCATTCTGAGCTGGGCATTATGGTAACAACTGGTGGTTTAAAAAACCTATTCTCGTTCTTGTTTTCTTCCTACTTCCCATCTGATTTACTCTAAAGAAACAATAGTTGACTCTTCACCCATCCTAAAACTTTCCAATAATCTGATAGTTCTTTTTCTAGACTAACTTACTTGAGTCTTTCCAAACATGGTCCTATATATTCCTGTACTGCCTTAAAGCAGTCACTCAACTTATTATCTGTAAGAGAGGCAAAAACTATGCATTTATCTCATATTATGACAAATCTATAGTATCTGAAGATACTTAGAACTTAGCTGTCATGTGGTATCACAGCATTACATAAAATAGGAAAATAGGACATAGGCATTAAACTGAACTTAAATAAGAATAGTGCACACTGTGCACAGTGAAAGACAATACAATGGTGAGTAGTTCTTTTTATATTCAAAGACAAAATGTATAGATATGGAATAAACACCAGGAAGCTGGCAGTGTTAGTCAATTAAAGGTAAGTTGGATATTTACAGTTCTAACTTTGTTGGTTACAAACAGTCTGTTAAGAATATAACAGACCTTTTAATTTATCCAACTCTTGTCTTCTCTGTGTGTTTTAAGCTTAATAGTTGCATAAAATGATTGGGGCCCTGAACTGATTGTGAATTTGTGGGGAAGGGAAATAAGGTGGCAGGGGATCAATAAGGGTGTGGGATGGGGTATGAGATCAAGTGTAGGGAATGTGTGCAAGCATATGCATTCATTCATTCATACAACAAATAGGTATTGAGGACTTAATATGTGCAAACAAATGTCATCTCCAAAGACAGCCATAGCTGAGTATGAGATATAACCCTTGTTCATAAGCAACTGGAATGCCAGGTAGACCAAGAAGGGGCCATAGGAAAGATTCAGGTGATTATGGTAGTTTGGAGAAAAGAACATTACCTCAAGCAAAAGTACACAGAGAAACTTAAAAGGAGAGGTGAAGTTTGAGCTGTACAGGGAGTGAGGTTTAGGAATGGTGGTTCTCAATCTTGATTAATTACAGAATCACCTAGAGAGTTTTCAAAGCCTATCTATAATTAGGCTTCTCACTAGACTAACTAAAGCATAACCTTTGAAGGTGGATCCAGGCTTTTTATTTCAATAAGTTTTTGGGGAACAGGTAATGTTTGGTTAGATGAAGAAGTTGTTTAGTGGCGATTTCTGAGATTTTTGGCACACTCATCACCCAAGCAGTGTACACTGTACTGAGTGTGTAGTCTTTTATCCCTCACTCCCCTCTCTTCCTTTCCCAAATCGCCTAAGTCCAATGTATCATTCTTACATCTTTGTGTCCTCATAGCTTACCTTCCACTTATAAGTGAGAACATAAAATACTCGGTTTTCCATTCCTGACTTACTTCACTTGAAATAATAGTCTCCAGTTTGTTCCAGGTTGCTGTGAATACCATTATTTAATTCCTTTTGTATGACTGAGTAGTATATATATTTCCATGGTATATATGTATGCCACATTTTCTTTATCTACTCATTGATTGATGGACATTTGGGCTGCTTCCATATATTTGCAATTGCAAATTGTGCTGCTATAAACACGCATGTGCAAATATCTTTTTTGTATAATGACTTCTTTTCCTCTGGGTAGATACCTAGTAGTGGGATTGCTGGATCAAATGGTAGATTTACTTTTAGTTCTTTCAGGAATCTCCATGCTGTTTTCCATAGTGGTTGTACTAGTTTACATTCCCACCAACAGTGTGACAGTGTTCCATTTTCACTAAAACCACGTCAACATCTATTATTTTAAATTTTTTTTATTATGGCCATTCTTGCAGGAGTGAGGTGGTATTGCATTGTGGTTTTACTTGCATTTCCCTGATAATTAGTGATGTTGATCATTTTTTCATATGCTCATTAGTCATTTGTATATCTTCTTTTGAGAATTGTCTGTTCATGTTCCTTAGCCTACTTTTTGATGGGATAGTTTACTTTTTTTCTTGCTGATTTGTTTGAGTTCTTTGCAGATTCTGGATATTAGCCCTTTATCAGATGTATAAGTTGTGAAAATTTTCTCCCATTTTATGGCTTGTCTGTTAACTCTGCTAGTTATTTCTTTTGCTGTGCAGAAGCTTTTTAGTTTAATTAAGTCACATCTATTTATCTTTGTTTTTATTGCATTTGCTTTTGGGTTCTTGGTCATGAAGTCTTTGCCTAAGCCAATGTCTAGGAGGGGTTTTCTCATGTTATCTTCTATTTTTATAGTTTCAGGTCTTACATTTAAGTCTTTGATTCATCTTGAGTTGATTTTTGTATAAGGTGAGAGATGAGGATCCAGTTTCATTCTTCTGCATATGGCTTGACAATTATTCCATCACCATTTGTTGAATAGGTTGTCATTTCCCCACTTAATGTTTTTGCTTGCTTTGTTGAAGATCAGTTGGCTGTAAGTATTTGGGTTTATTTCTGGGCTCTCTATTCTTTTCCATTGGTGTATGTGCCTATTTTTATGCCAGTACCATTCTGTTTTGGTGACTATGGCCTTATACCATAGTTTGAAGTCAGGTAATGTGATGCTTCCACATTTCTTTTTGCTTAGTCTTGCATTGGCTATGTGGCCTCTTTTTTGGTTGCATATGAATTTTAGGATTATTTTTTCTAGTTCTGTGAAAAATGATGGTGGTATTTTGATGGGAATTGCATTGAATTTGTAGACTGCTTTTGGTAGTATGATCATTTTCACAATATAGATTCTACCCATCCATAAGCATGGGATGTTTCCATTTGTGTTGTCTATGATTTCTTTCAGCAGTGTTTTATAGTTTTCCTTGTAGAAGTCTTTCATGTCCTTGATTAGTTATATTCCTAAGCATTTATTTTTTGGCACGTATTGTAAAAGGGGTTGAGTTCTTGATTTGATTCTCAACTTGGTTGCTGTTAGCATATAGAAGAGCTGCTTATTTGTGTACATTAATTTTGTATCCTGAAACTTAACTGAATTCATTTACCAGTTCTAGGAGTTTTCTGGAGAAGTCTTTAGAGTTTTCTAGGTATATGATGATATCATCAGCAGAGACAACTTGATTTCCTCTTTACTGATTTGGATGCCCTTGATTTCTTTCTCTTGTCTTATTGCTATAGCTAGGACTTCCAGTACTGTGTTGAATAGAAGTAGTGAAACGGGGCATCCTTGTCTTGTTTCAGTTCTCAGGGGGAATTCTTTCAACTTTTCCCCATTTGGTATAATGTTGGCTGTGGGTTTGTCATAGATGGCTTTTGTTACTTTAAGGTATGTCCCTTCTATGCCAATTTTGCTGAGGGTTTTAATTATAAAGGGATGCTGGATTTTGTCAGATTTTTTTCTGCATCTATTGAGATGATCATGTGATTTTTGTTTTTTAATTCTGTTTATGTGGTGTATCAAATTTATTGACTTGCATATGTTAAACCAACTCTGCATCCCTGGTATGAAACCCACTTGATCATGGTGGATTATCTTTTTAATATGCTATTGGATTTGGTTAGCTAGTATTTTGTTGAGGATATTTGCATCTATGTTCATCAGAGATATTTGTCTGTAGTTTTCTTTTTTTGTTATGTCCTTCCTTGGTTTTGGTATTAGGGTGATATTGGCTTCATAGAATGACTTAGGGATGATTCTTTCTTTCTCTATTGTGGAATAGTGTCAATAGGATTGGTATCAGTTCTTCTTTGAATGTCTGATAGAATTCAGCTGTGAATCCGTCTGGTCCTGGACTTTTTTTGTTGGCAATTTTGAAATTACCGTTTCAATCTCCCTGCTTGCTAATGGTCTGTTCAGAGTTTCTGTATCTTTCTGGTTTAATCTGGGAGAGTTGTATATTTCCAGGAATTTATCCATTTCCTCTAGGTTTTCTGGTTTATGTGCATAAAGGTGTTCATAGTAGCCTTGAATAATCTTTTGTATTTCTGTGGTATCAGTAGTAATATCTCCCATATTATTTCTAATTGAGCTCATTCTCTCTTTTTTCTTGGTTAATCTTGCTAATGATCTATCAATTTTATTTCTCTTTTCAAAGAAGCAGCTTTTGTTTCATTTATCTTTTTTGTTTCAATTTCATTTAGTTCTGCACTGATCTTCATTATTTATTTTCTTCTGCTGGATTCACATTTGGAATATTCTTGTTCCTCCAGTTTCATGAGGTGTGACCTTAGATTGCCTACTTGTGCTCTTTCAGACTTTTTGATGTAGATATTTAATGCTATGAACTTTCATTTTAGCACTGCTTTATCCCAGAGATTATGATAGGTTATATCACTATTATTCAGTTCAAAGAATTTTTAAATTTTTGTCTTGATCCATGATCATTCAGGAGTAGCTTATTTAATTTCCATGTATTTGCATGGTTTTGAGGCTTCCTTTTGGAGTTTATTTCCATTGTTATTCCACTGTGGTCTGAGAGAGTACTTGATATAATTTCAATTTTCTTAAATTTACTGAGATTTGTTTTGTGGCCTATCATATGGTCTATCTTGGAGAATGTTCCATGTGCTGATGAATAGATTGTATATTGTGCAGTTGGGTAGAATGTTCTATAAATATCTGTGAAGTTCATTTGTTGTAGGGTATAGTTTACGTCCATTGTTTCTTTGTTGACTTTCTTTCTTGATAACCTTTCTAGGGCTGTCAGTGGAGTATTAAAGTTCGCCGGTATTATTTTGTTGTTGTCTATCTCATTTCTTAGGTCTAGTAGTAATTGTTTTATATATTTAGGAGCTCCAGTGTTAGGTGCATATATGTTTAGGATTGTGATATTTACCTGTTAGACTTATCAATTTATCATTAGATCTTTGTCTTTTTAAACTGCTGCCAGATTAAAGTTTGTTTTGTCTGATATAAAAATAACTACTCCTGCCCTCTTTTGATGTCTATTTACATGGAATATCTTTCTCCACCTTTTTACCTTAAGTTTATGTGAATCATTATGTGTTAAGTGAGTCTCCTGAAGACAGCAGGAACTTGGTTGGTGAATTCCTATCCCTTCTGCCATTCTGTATCTTTTAAGTGGAGCATTTAGGCCATTTACACTCAACGTTAGTATTGAGATGTGAGGTACTAATCTGTTCATCATGTTATTTGTTGCCTGAATACCTTTTTTTCTTGTGTTATTGTTATATAGATCTTGTGGGATTTATGCTTTAAGGAGGTTCTATTTTAGTGTATTTCAAGGATTTGTTTCAAGATTTAGAGCTCCTTTTAGCAGTTCTTGTAGTACTGGCTTGGTAGGGTGAGTTCTCTCAGCATTTGTGTGGAAAAGACTATATCTTTTCTTCATTTATGAAGCTTAGTTTCACTAGATACAAAATTCTTGGCTGATAATTGTTTTGTTTAAGGAGGCTAAAACTAGGACCCCCATCCCTTCCAGCTTGTAGAATTTCTGCTGAGACATCTGCTGTTACTCTGATAGGTTTTCCTTTGTACGCTACCTGATGCTTTTGCCTCATAACTCTTGAGATTCTTTTATTTGTCTTGACTTTAGATAACTTGATGACTATGTGGCTAGGCAATGATCTTTTTGTGATAAATTTCCCAGGTGTTCTTTGAGCTTCTTGTATTTGGGTGTCTAGGATTCTAGCAAGACTGGGGAAGTTTTCCTCAATTATTCCCTCAAATATAAGCAGTTCTCGCTCCCAATCATTTGGCCGTGGAAGCAGAACCACCTGTATTTCCCTGTGCTGTGATTGTGGTGCAGCAGTTGTTAATCTGCTCTTCACTGAGTCATTTTTCCCAGGGTCTGAGAACCTAGAAGCGATGGATAAATTCCTGGACACACCCTCCCAAGACTGACCCAGAAAGAAATTAATTCCCTGAAATGACCAATAATGAGCTCCAAAATTGAATCAGTAATAAGTAGCCTGTCACCCAAAAAAAGCTTACGACCTGGTGGATTCATAGCCAAATTCTACCAGATATACAAAGAAGAGCTGGTACTATTTCTACTGAAACTGTTCCAAAAAACTGAGGAGAAGGAACTCCTCCCCAAACTCATTCTGTGAGGCTAGCATCATGCTGATACAAAAACCAGGCAGAGATACAACAAAAAAAGAAAACTTCAGGACAATATTCTTGATGAACATTGACACAAAAATCCTCAACAAAAGACTTGCAAACTGAATCCAGCAACACATCAAAAAGCTAATTCATCACAATCAAGTAGGCTTCATCCTCAGGATGCAAGGTTGGTTCAACATACACACATCAATAAATGTGATTCATCACATAAACAGAACTAAACACAAAATCCACATGATTGTCTCAATAGATGCAGAAAAGACTTTCAACAGAATTTGATGCCCATTCATGTTAAAAACTCTCAATAAACTAAGTATTGAAGAAACATATCTCAAAATAATAAGAGCCATCTATGACAAACCCACAGTCAACATCATACTAAATGGGCAAAAGCTGAAAGCATTCCCCTTGAAAACTGGCACAAGACAAGGATGCTCTCTCTCACCACTCCTATTCAACATAGTATTGCAAGTCCTAATCAGAGCAATCAAGCAAAAAAAAAAAAAAAAAAAGGCATCCAAGTAGGAAGGGAGGAAGTCAAGCTATCCCTGTTTGTAGACAACATGATTCTGTATCTAGAACACTCTATATCTTGTCCCCAAATCTCCTTCAGCTGATAAACAACTTTAGCATTGTTTCAGGATACAAAATCAGTGAACAAAAATCACTAGCATTCTTATACACCAACAACAGCCAAGCTGAGAGCTAAATCAGGAAGGCAATCCCATTCACAATTGCCACAAAAAGAATAAAATGCCTAGGAATACAGATAAACAGGGAGGTGAAAGATCTCTACAATAAGAATTACAAAACACTGCTCAAAGAAATCAGATGACACAAACAAATGGAAAAACATCCTGTGCTCATGGCTAGGAAGAATCATTATAATTAAAATGGCCATAGTGCCCAAAGCAGTTTACAGATTCAATGCTATTCCTATCAAACTATGAATGACATCCTTTATATAGAACCAGAAAAGATCACGAATAGCAAAGGCAATCCTAAGCAAAAAGAACAAAGCTGGAAGCATCAATTACCTGACTTCAAATTATATTCTACAGTGTTACAGTAACCAAAACAGCATGGTATTGGTACACAAACTGGGACATAGAGCAATGAAACAGAATAAAGAGCCCAGAAATAAGGGTACACACCTACAACCATCTGATCTTTGACAAACCCGACAAAAACAAGCAATGCGGAAAAGACTCCTTATTCAATAAATGGTGCTGGGGTAACTGGTTAACCATTCGCAGAAGATTGAAGCTTCACCCCTTCCTTACACCATATGAAAAAACCAACTCAAGATGGATTAAAAACTTAAATGTAAAACCCAAAACTATAAAATCTCTAGAAGACAACTTAGGCAATGCCATCCTGAACATAGGGAATAAGCAAAAATTTCATGAGAAAAACACCAAAACCAATAGCAACAAAAGCAAAAATTGACAAATGGGATCTAATTACATTTAAGAGCTTCTGTACAGCCAATGAAACTATCAACAGAGTAAACAGACAACCTACAGAATGGGAGAAAATATTTGCAAACTATGCACCTGACAAAGGCCTAATATCCGGCATCATAAGGAACTTAAACAAATTTGCAAGAGAAAAACAACCCCATTAAAAAGTGGGCAAAGCATAAGAACAGACATTTTTAAAAAGAAGATGTACAAATGGCCCATCAGCATATGAAAAATTGACCAATGTCACTAATTGTCAGAGATAGACAAATTAAAAGAACAATGAGATATCATCTTACACAATAGAATGTCTATTGTGAACAAATAAAATAACATTTTGGCAATGATGCAGAGAAAAGGGAATGCTTATATTCTTGATGAGATTGTAAATTATGACAAACTCTATGAAAGTTAGTCCCTGAACTAGAAATGAACACTATTTATCTTGCCCACCCTCACAAATAAAATCAAACTTCATATTAGTGTCTTATTTGCTATTAACCATGAAGGAAGCTTTTCAAATTATATATGATTGTTAATCAGAATATTGTGTTAATTATATTGCTTTAATGTATAACATATTAAATAGGACAGATTGTTTATTAAATAGAAGAGTTATATCTTCTTTATTATTGAAGTATAATTCATATACAATAAGATTCATCCTTTGGAAGTATGTTATTGGTAGTTTTTTTAGCATATTCACAAGATTGTGCAACTGATACTATGATCTAATTCTGGAACATCTTCATCATCACAACAAGAAACACTATACCCATTAGACTTCTTTATAAAATTTCACTGAATCCATGAAATAGCAGAGTGTTTTTTGTGTGCGGGGATAATTTCTAGAGTAAAAATAAAGGTTGCTATAGTATCACTTAGCAAAAGCTGTTATATGCAGTTTACTGAATATCTAGCATTTCTGTGAATCTGCTGATCTTCACAAGATAACCTAAAAATTTTGGAAAATTTTGATATGTTTTATAAATAAAGAAAAATGAGTATGTTCAATATATGTTTAGTGTTAAATTCAAGTATAAAAAGGCTATATACTTATACATGTTTTTATATAGATATGTATTGTACTTTGTTAATCAAAATATTTGCTGAAGTAAAATTCTCTATTCTATGACATCACAGAATACTGTTTTGTGCTTTCCTGGTATAATATGGGACTCCAAAGTGCCTTATGACTAAAATTGATGTGCATGGCCTATAGTCTTATTCAAAAATGATATTGTAGAAAGGTTTAAGAACAACAGATACAAAAACCTTTTTTTTCTGGGATATTTTATTTTATCTGTGATTGTCAGGGAAGAGAGTAATCTATCAAGCTTCTGTAATCCACATTAGGTACTTAGTATTTTGTGGAATAGAGGAAAATGACCATATCAGTCATTGCTTATCAGTCAGTTAATATCTATTTGGACATCTACCATATGCATTACCTTGTCATGTGTACTCCAGCCAAATTGAGAATTAATTTTCAATTGAAAATTAGAAGGGTTAGTCTATTAATTATAAGCATCAGACTCTAGCTTTACAGGTAGTATTTAAACAGGAATTCTCGTGGAGCCTGATTATTGAGCTCTTTTTTCTAGCTTTATAATCATCAGAAGCAGCTGCAAGGGCAAGCATTAGTTTATTTTTTCTATCATGGAACTAAAATTGGTAAGATTGATTTTTTTTTCCTTTGATCAAACAGGTAGATTGTTGACTTGTTCAAGTGACAAGAACCTTTCTTAGCCATTTCCTAGACTTAGCCATCATTTCTCTTATGATACAATGACACCTAAAGATTTTTCAGGGTTCTGAATGGTGTTCTGCAAGCACATCAAGCAGTCAGACCAACCAGGGTTGAGAGCACCAGATGCAATTCAGCCTCGAAAATTAAAGTGTGGCTACTAATAACGAATGGGTTGGAAATGAAATAAGAATTCTGGAAGTTTCAACAGAAAGAGGATAGAAGCAACCCCCATTGTTGAAAGGCCAACAAGAAAATTTAAAAAATGTTTTCACTGGGCAGTCAGCTGTCTCAAAAGAAGGCAGTTTACAAATAGTATTTATCTTATTGTGGATATTTCTGACCTATTTTTATAGTTTCTGCATGGAGTCTATACTTTCTTTGTTGAAAAATCTATTGTTTAAAAATTATTAGCCATATCATTGGTTTGATCTGATTGGTAGCACAGATGCAGTAACTGATTGTTCATGAACTGACCTTGACATCAAAAAATGGTGGATTTTGTTCTATATTGCATTGGCCCAAATATCAATCACTATATTGGTCCAAAAACATTGAGGAAGACTTTGCATATAGAAACTACAATACAGGAAACAGAATGTCTAAATATTTCTAAACAAACAGGAATCCATGCATTAAAATAATTCTGGCCCTACGATGGTTAACAATGAAAGGAATTGTCTTATAAAAAAATAATAATTTCAAGGTTTTGTCCTCTTGCCAAATGAAGTCACTTGAGAGATTATTGCTTCTCTAAACCACTTGAGAGGTTATTGCTTCTCACTTTAGCATATACTTACATCTCTGGAATTTCAGAAAATTGACCAGAAAGTCAACTGCAATAAACATAATGTATTATTATAGTGGATTCTGACAAAACACAGTTAAAATACGTTTATAGACTACTGAGAGAAAAGGCATTAGAATTGAACAAATATAAATGAAAATTAGCCTGATTATACAACTACTGGTGATTTCAGAACTATTTGAAATAGTTTAACTGATTTTCACCAAAGATTAGGTGGGGCTAAACAGCTAATGTGATGGTCTATAGATCATTATGTGATCTTTTATAGTTGGGTTCACCACATAATTTATTAGCCAAATCTGGATAATTCTGAGAGTGAGAGGGGCCACTATGAATAATTGTGGTGAGCTTCCCAGCCTCTAGTAATCCTCCTTATACTATCTCTAGGTGTTCAGCTGTTTTGATTTTTACATCCCACAAATAAGTGATAACATGCAATGTTTGTCTTTCTGTGCCTGTTTTGCTTCACTTAACATAATGACTATACACCTACTAGGTACCCACAAAAATTAAAAATAAAAAAATTATTTAGAAATTATGCTGGGACATCAATGATACATTGGGACTACCCTAGACAAATATTTAATTATATGCTTTTAAAATAAATGTGGCTACTGAGTACTTCCTAACCTGAACATCATTGATAGTGCTAATATTTTCGTGCTATATTTATGAGAAATCATTTTTAATAATAAAATATGATAATCCCATACATAATCTCATAGTCAAAGACATACATTGTCTAAAATGGGAAGCAGGCAGGCCTGGTGGAATGATGAGAGGTAGGATGAGATGAGATACTGGACTAAAATGAGAAGAGGGCAATAAATAGACTTTTCTACCATTGGCTGGCTAGAACCAAAACATATTAGAATAAAACCTGATATCCCTATTTCTATCCCCTTGTTACATGTATAAATAGTATTTCCTCCAAAACTTTCACCCAGATACAATTTTAGGATGACCTACATGGACTGTTTGAACTGGGCTGAGCACTGTTTTGGGTTTACCAAAGTATTTGATCATTAGTAACAAAATAGGTCAGTTGAGTTCCTAGTGTCCTCTTTTCCATAACCTGCCTTTATGTCCCTATATTTTTGAATAAAAGAGGAAGGCAAGTGATAATATTTAAATATGTTAATGTAAGGTTTATATTAAATAATGTACTTCTTTCCAAATATTGGTTAGAGGTGTTCAAATTTTAAGCCAGGTTTGTAGTTATGATAGTATAGCCTCCTGATCAGCAAATATTCACTCTCTTATATATCCTTCTGTGGGTAGAGTATACACCCCCTTTCACTGGTTTTTGGCTGGGCCATGTGACTTGACCTGAGCAGTGGGATATTTGTAGACATAAAGCAAGTAAAGACATGTGGTAGAGTTGATTTTTGCCATCATGATGAGAAGAGCTTCTTCCAGGTAGCTGCTCCTCCTCTAGATTAGGCTCCAGAATTTACACACACACACACACACACGTATCGCAGATGTGAACTCAACCTGCATTGAGGAGCCAAGCCCAGATGAATCTGTAGTCTGAAACAGAATTGCTCAGCTGCTCCCAGCCTAGACCAACTGATTTACAATCAACCTACAGACTCATGAGCATGAAACAAAAGCTTGTTGTATTCCACTGAGTTTTGGGATGGTTTGTTATTTAGCGTCAGTGAGACAATGACTAAAATAGTGATGCCTTGATATCACTCTCTCCTAATAAAAGAAGCTTCAATGACGAGTTGATGGGTGCAGTAGACCAACATAGCACAAGTATACATATGTAACAAACCTGCACGTTATGCACATGTACCCTACAACTTAAAGTATAATAATAATAAATAAATTTAAAAAAAAAAAAAAAAAAAAAAAGAAGCTTCAGACACTTTGGACCCCTGTTTCGTTTTCTGTAGTTCCTCTAAGAATGGAAAGTTCTACTAATGCTCCTCAAATGTTCCTAGAGTCTCTCTGTGAACCCTTCTCACGTATACCACTTAATATTGCCAAACAACTCATCAAGTTCAAGTATCCTCTAATGTCGTTAATACTTAAGACCCAATCTTCATCAAAATTATTATTATTATTTTTCTCTGAATGTTTAACTTAGAAAATATTTGGAGGAAAAACAAAGATTTTTAAGAAGCCAACACATAAACATCAAGCAGAGCAATTAAAAGACTTTCGGGGTTCCTGTCGAGATATCTTAAGGGGCCTGTTCACAAGTAGGTTGGGGAAATCTGCTAATCCCCTGGCTACTTCTCCTTGAGCCCTCTAACCAACGGGCTGCACAGTTTTGGACAACTCACCGAAGCTCTATGTCTCACTGGCCTCATCAATGAAATGAAGAGAATGGACTAAAAACTCCATGAGGATCCATCTATTTTAAAGACCTATGTTTGTGTTTCTGCAAGTGTAGTCTTGAGGCACTTGCATAAAATTTGCAGGAAGTATTTAGATGAATTATCCTCCTACCTCAGGTTAACTTCTAGGTAGTCTTACATGCATGATTCAAAGCCTACAATATAAGCGATTTTAAATGTCCATGGTGGAAAGGGGAACTAAATGGAAGTAATTTCCATCAAAAAAAAAAAAAAACCAAAAACAGAAAGAAACATTTTTAAGCTCTTTATTTTATGTGGGCCATCAGAAGAAATTGCAAAAGAAGGGCTGGATTTCTGCTCTCCTGAAGCCTACAGTGCAATGGATTTGCTGAAGTAAATCTACTATTTGGAGAATATGCTATGAGGGAAGAAAGATTCTGAGACCCTGTCTTTGGTTTGTTCTCTTAAGTTCCTTTTTTACAGCTCTGATACAGAAAGGTTGTTTTTTTTTTTTTTAAATTCACTATTGACACATTCATTCACTCAACAATGAGCATTTCTTGTGTACCTACTATGTGCTTTCTTATTGAGCTAAGAAAGATGGATAAGAGATTTTTTTTGACCTTCAAAGAGCTTATAGTTCAATGTGAGAAACATAAAAAAGAAAGGCAACTGTAGAGATTTGCATAAGGGCTGTGGGAGGAGATCCAAATGCACACTTGGGTAAGGGTGGTATCAAGAATCACTTCTCAGGGAAAGTGATGCCTGAGTTGAGTTGTGAAGAATGAGTAGGAGGCAATGTAAACAACAGAGGCCAGGCTGAGAGGGAATTTTTGCAGAAAGGTCACCATGGGCAAGAACATACATCAGAGGTTTAGGAAACCACAGTTCAATATGGTTGAAACTCACTGTACATGAGGAGGATTGATGATTCAAGGCTGGACAGTGATCTGGGGTAGACGTAACCCTGATATCAGAACTAAGAAGATTTTGTTGTATAAAAATATATGTATGTTTGAGATTTCTGTGGCCTGATATCTGCTTTTTCTGTAAGCAGTTCCTCTTATTCTCATTAATCTGTGCTCATTAGCTCATCTGTAAAAGTGAAAAGGGAAAGATATGTCTAGTTTTGGTTTCTATTTCCCTGGTACTTAGTAAAGGATTGTGGATGGTTGAAAGTGACAGATACTGGGGAGATATAATAAAGAGAAAATAGGGCTGGATGCAAAGGCTCATGTCTGTAATCCCAGCACTTTGAGAGGCTGAGGCGGGCGGATCATGCCTGACCCACATGCTGAAACCCCGTCTCTACTAAAAATACAAAAAAAAAAAAAATTAGCTGGGCGTGGTGGCGCACACCTGTAATCCCAGCTACTCAGGAGGCTGAGGCAGGAAAATTGTTTGAACCCGGGAGGTGGAGGTTGCAGTGAGCAGAGATCAAGCCACCGCACTTCAGCCTGGGTGACAGAGGGAGACTCCATCTCAAAAAAAAAAAAAAAAAAAAAAAAAAAGAAAATCTAAAAGATCATCAAAGGAAAAAGAAATCTCTCCTGAAAAACATAAGGAATGTTCTTTCTGATGGAAATATGGAATTTATTTTTTAGTTTATAAAATAAGCTGATAACTTCAGATGAACAGAAAAGATCATAGATAATCAAAGTTTTGCCCAACAGATGCTAAACTTTGTACATCATAAATTTTTTTTTTTTTCTTTTTTTTGAGACAGTCTCACTCGGTTGCCTGGGCTGGAATGCAGTGTTGTAATCACAGCTCACTACAGCCTTGACTTCGTGGACTCAGGTGATTCTCCCACTTGGCCTCCCAAGTAAATGGAATTACAGGCATGGGCCACTGTATCTGGCTATTTTTTTGAAATTTTTTATATAGAGAGGGTCTTGCTATGTTGCCCAGGTTGGTCTCAAATTCCTGGACCCAAGTGATCCTCCTGCCTTGGCCTCCCAAAATGCTGGGGTAACAGACATGAGCCACTGTGCCTGGCTGTACATCACAATCTTATAGGGTATGGTATATTTCTATATATACTGACTGTTAATTTCTAAACACAACTGCAAGGAAAAGCTTTTGATTGAAAGACATATATGGAATGTATTTTTTCTATGTTCAGTTGTTAGGAAAAGTCTAAAAAAAAAGTCACAATAAATATTACTTGTGGTACCTGCTTTACATCTTCTATAAAAGCATTGCATGCTGGATAATCTAAGCCCTTGTTTGTATGTGAAGAGACCAAGGCGTCTGAAGGAAAAGGAACTTATCTGAAGAAGTAGAAACCAGGACACTTGACATACAGTCTAGTGCTTCTTCATTGCAAAAATCTGCTTTTCTTTTCTTTTCTTTTTTTTTTTTTTAAGATGGAGTTTCACTTTGTCGCCAGGCTGGAGTGCAGTGGTGCGATCTCAGCTCACTGCAAGCTCCGCCTCCAGGGTTCATGCTTTTCTCCTGCCTCAGCCTCCCGAGCACCTGGGACTACAGGCGCCTGCCACCATGCCTGGCTAATTTTTTTTTTTTTGTATTTTTAGTAGAGATGGAGTTTCAACGTGTTAGCCACGATGGTCTCGATCTCCTGACCTCGTGATCCGCTCACCGCAGCCTCCCAAAGTGCTGGGATTACAGGCGTGAGCCACTGCACCTGGCCGCAAATATTTTTTAGCACGTACCATGTGCCAGATACCATGCAGTTAGTCACAGTTATTATAGTTATATATTCTTGAGTTAACATATGCTACCTATCTCACTATAATTTCCCATCTTTTGATTGTGTCTGATCAGATAATAATTTTTAGTTTTATTTTGCTCAGAAACTATGCTAATAAAAACTAGACTTAGTTTCAGCTTGGACAGACCATAAACTGTAATCCTGAAACAAAAATTTGACTATATTATTATACATTTTAAATCAAAATGAACTAGTATGGAATAGAAAAGAATAGAACAGAATGTTCATAAATCAACAATGTCTCATTGATAAGGCTCTTTTCTATATAATTGAAACTCTTCTATGAATATGTATAAAGTCAGTTTTTGATATGAAGACATAAGGCTGCTTTTATGCCTTTGTGTATCCTCAGGGCATTGTGATAACTGGTTAAGTGTTTGATTATACTGTATTATGTGTTTTCTGACCCCAGGGATGTTCAGTTCACTTGGGAGAAAATATTCACTTACATAAAGCACAGATTATTACATTAGGAAGTTATATAAGTTATGTCTTTTTTTTTTTTTTTTTTATTTATTTATTATTATTATACTGTAAGTTGTAGGGTACATATGCATAACGTGCAGGTTTGTTACATATGTATACTTGTGCCTTGTTGGTGTGCTGCACCCATCAACTCGTCATTTACATCAGGTATAACTCCCAATGCAATCCCTCCCCCCGCCCCCCTCCCCATGATAGGCCCCGGTGTGTGATGTTCCCCTTCCCGAGTCCAAGTGATCTCATTGTTCAGTTCCCACCTATGAGTGAGAACATGCGGTGTTTGGTTTTCTGCTCTTGTGATAGTTTGCTAAGAATGATGGATTCCAGCTGCATCCATGTCCCTACAAAGGACACAAACTCATCCTTTTTTATGGCTGCATAGTATTCCATGGTGTATATATGCCACATTTTCTTAATCCAATCTGTCACTGATGGACATTTGGGTTGATTCCAAGTCTTTGCTATTGTGAATAGTGCTGCAATAAACATACGTGTGCATGTGTCTTTATAGCAGCATAATTTATAATCCTTTGGGTATATCCCCAGTAATGGGATGGCTGGGTCATATGGTACATCTAGTTCTAGATCCTTGAGGAATCGCCATACTGTTTTCCATAATGGTTGAACTAGTTTACAATCCCACCAACAGTGTAAAAGTGTTCCTATTTCTCCACATCCTCTCCAGCACCTGTTGTTTCCTGACTTTTGAATGATCGCCATTCTAACTGGTGTGAGATGGTATCTCATTGTGGTTTTGATTTGCATTTCTCTGATGGCCAGTGATGATGAGCATTTTTTCATGTGTTTGTTGGCTGTATGAATGTCTTCTTTTGAGAAATGTCTATTCATATCCTTTGCCCACTTTTTGATGGGGTTGTTTGTTTTTTTCTTGTAAATTTGTTTGAGTTCTTTGTAGGTTCTGGATATTAGCCCTTTGTCAGATGAGTAGATTGCAAAAATTTTCTCCCATTCTGTAGGTTGCCTGTTCACTCTGATGGTAGTTTCTTTTGCTGTGCAGAAGCTCTTTAGTTTAATGAGATCCCATTTGTCAATTTTGGCTTTTGCTGCCGTTGCTTTTGGTGTTTTAGACATGAAGTCTTTGCCCATGCCTATGTCCTGAATGGTACTACCTAGGTTTTCCTCTAGGATTTTTATGGTATTAGGTCTAACATTTAAGTCTCTAATCCATCTTGAATTAATTTTCGTATAAGGAGTAAGGAAAGGATCCAGTTTCAGCTTTCTACTTATGGCTAGCCAATTTTCCCAGCACCATTTATTAAATAGGGAATCCTTTCCCCATTTCTTGTTTCTCTCAGGTTTGTCAAAGATCAGATGGCTGTAGATGTGTGGTATTATTTCTGAGGACTCTGTTCTGTTCCATTGGTCTATATCTCTGTTTTGGTACCAGTACCATGCTGTTTTGGTTACTGTAGCCTTGTAGTATAGTTTGAAGTCAGGTAGCGTGATGCCTCCAGCTTTGTTCTTTTGACTTAGGATTGTCTTGGAGATGCGGGCTCTTTTTTGGTTCCATATGAACTTTAAAGCAGTTTTTTCCAATTCTGTGAAGAAACTCATTGGTAGCTTGATGGGGATGGCATTGAATCTATAAATTACCTTGGGCAGTATGGCCATTTTCACGATATTGATTCTTCCTATCCATGAGCATGGTATGTTCTTCCATTTGTTTGTGTCCTCTTTTATTTCACTGAGCAGTGGTTTGTAGTTCTCCTTGAAGAGGTCCTTTACATCCCTTGTAAGTTGGATTCCTAGGTATTTGATTCTCTTTGAAGCAATTGTGAATGGAAGTTCATTCATGATTTGGCTCTCTGTTTGTCTGTTACTAGTGTATAAGAATGCTTGTGATTTTTGCACATTAATTTTGTATCCTGAGACTTTGCTGAAGTTGCTTATCAGCTTAAGGAGATTTTGGGCTGAGACAATGGGGTTTTCTAAATATACAATCATGTCATCTGCAAAGAGGGACAATTTGACTTCTTCTTTTCCTAACTGAATACCCTTGATTTCTTTCTCTTGCCTGATTGCCCTAGCCAGAACTTCCAACACTATGTTGAATAGGAGTGGTGAGAGAGGGCATCCCTGTCTTGTGCCAGTTTTCAAAGGGAATTTTTCCAGTTTTTGCCCATTCAGTATGATATTGGCTGTGGGTTTGTCATAAATAGCTCTTATTATTTTGAGGTACGTTCCATCAATACCGAATTTATTGAGCGTTTTTAGCATGAAGGGCTGTTGAATTTTGTCAAAAGCCTTTTCTGCATCTATTGAGATAATCATGTGGTTCTTGTCTTTGGTTCTGTTTATATGCTGGATTATGTTTATTGATTTGCGAATGTTGAACCAGCCTTGCATCCCAGGGATGAAGCCCACTTGATCATGGTGGATAAGCTTTTTGATGTGTTGCTGAATCCGGTTTGCCAGTATTTTATTGAGGATTTTTGCATCGATGTTCATCAGGGATATTGGTCTAAAATTCTCTTTTTTTGTTGTATCTCTGCCAGGCTTTGGTATCAGGATGATGTTGGCCTCATAAAATGAGTTAGGGAGGATTCCCTCTTTTTCTATTGATTGGAATAGTTTCAGAAGGAATGGTACCAACTCCTCCTTGTACCTCTGGTAGAATTCAGCTGTGAATCCATCTGGTCCTGGACTTTTTTTGGTTGGTAGGCTATTAATTGTTGCCTCAATTTCAGAGCCTGCTATTGGTCTATTCAGGGATTCAACTTCTTCCTGGTTTAGTCTTGGAAGAGTGTAAGTGTCCAGGAAATTATCCATTTCTTCTAGATTTTCCAGTTTATTTGCGTAGAGGTGTTTATAGTATTCTCTGATGGTAGTTTGTATTTCTGTGGGGTCGGTGGTGATATCCCCTTTTTCATTTTTAATTGCGTCGATTTGATTCTTCTCTCTTTTCTTCTTTATTAGTCTTGCTAGTGGTCTGTCAATTTTGTTGATCTTTTCAAAAAACCAACTCCTGGATTCATTGATTTTTTGGAGGGTTTTTTGTGTCTCTATCTCCTTCAGTTCTGCTCTGATCTTAGTTATTTCTAGCCTTCTGCTAGCTTTCGAATGTGTTTGCTCTTGCTTCTCTAGTTCTTTTAATTGCGATGTTAGAGTGTCAATTTTAGATCTTTCCTGCTTTCTCTTGTGGGCATTTAGTGCTATAAATTTCCCTCTACACACTGCTTTAAATGTGTCCCAGAGATTCTGGTATGTTGTATCTTTGTTCTCATTGGTTTCAAAGAACATCTTTATTTCTGCCTTCATTTCGTTATGTACCCAGTAGTCATTCAGGAGCAGGTTGTTCAGTTTCCATGTAGTTGAGCGGTTTTGATTGAGTTTCTTAGTCCTGAGTTCTAGTTTGATTGCACTGTGGTCTGAGAGACAGTTTGTTATAATTTCTGTTCTTGTACATTTGCTGAGGAGTGCTTTACTTCCAATTACGTGGTCAATTTTGGAATAAGTACGATGTGGTGCTGAGAAGAATGTATATTCTGTTGATTTGGGGTGGAGAGTTCTATAGATGTCTATTAGGTCTGCTTGCTGCAGAGATGAGTTCAATTCCTGGATATCCTTGTTAACTTTCTGTCTCGTTGATCTGTCTAATGTTGACAATGGAGTGTTGAAGTCTCCCATTATTATTGTATGGGAGTCTAAGTCTCTTTGTAAGTCTCTAAGGACTTGCTTTATGAATCTGGGTGCTCCTGTATTGGGTGCATATATATTTAGGATAGTTAGCTCTTCCTGTTGAATTGATCCCTTTACCATTATGTAATGGCCTTCTTTGTCTCTTTTGATCTTTGATGGTTTAAAGTCTGTTTTATCAGAGACTAGTATTGCAACCCCCGCTTTTTTTTGTTCTCCATTTGCTTGGTAAATCTTCCTCCATCCCTTTATTTTGAGCCTATGTATGTCTCTGCGTGTGAGATGGGTCTCCTGAATACAGCAGACTGATGGGTCTTGACTCTTTATCCAGTTTGCCAGTCTGTGTCTCTTAATTGGAGCATTTAGTCCATTTACATTTAAGGTTAAGATTGTTATGTGTGAACTTGATCCTGCCATTATGATATTAACTGGTTATTTTGCTCATTAGTTGATGCAGTTTCTTCCTAGCCTCGATGGTCTTTACATTTTGGCATGTTTTTGAGATGGCTGGTACCGGTTGTTCCTTTCCATGTTTAGTGCTTCCTTCAGGGTCTCTTGTAAGGCAGGCCTAGTGGTGACAAAATCTCTAAGCATTTGCTTATCTGTAAAGGATTTTATTTCTCCTTCACTTATGAAACTTAGTTTGGCTGGATATGAAATTCTGGGTTTAAAATTCTTTTCTTTAAGAATGTTGAATATTGGCCCCCACTCTCTTCTGGCTTGGAGAGTTTCTGCCGAGAGATCTGCTGTGAGTCTGATGGGCTTCCCTTTGTGGGTAACCCGACCTTTCTCTCTGGCTGCCCTTAAGATTTTTTCCTTCATTTCAACTTTGGTGAATCTGGCAATTATGTGTCTTGGAGTTGCTCTTCTCGAGGAGTATCTTTGTGGCGTTCTCTGTATTTCCTGGATTTGAATGTTGGCCTGCCCTACTAGGTTGGGGAAGTTCTCCTGGATGATATCCTGAAGAGTGTTTTCCAACTTGGTTCCATTTTCCCCCTCACTTTCAGGCACCCCAATCAGACGTAGATTTGGTCTTTTTACATAATCCCATACTTCTTGCAGGCTTTGTTCATTTCTTTTTCTTCTTTTTTCTTTTGGTTTCTCTTCTCGCTTCATTTCATTCATTTGATCCTCAATTGCTGATACTCTTTCTTCCAGTTGATCGAGTCGGTTACTGAAGCTTGTGCATTTGTCACGTATTTCTCGTGTCATGGTTTTCATCTCTTTCATTTCGTTTATGACCTTCTCTGCATTAATTAGTCTAGCCGTCAATTCTTCCACTTTTTTTTCAAGATTTTTAGTTTCTTTGCGCTGGGTACGTAATTCCTCCTTTAGCTCTGAGAAATTTGATGGACTGAAGCCTTCTTCCCTCATCTCGTCAAAGTCATTCTCCGTCCAGCTTTGATCCGTTGCTGGCGATGAGCTGCGCTCCTTTGCCGGGGGAGATGCGCTCTTGTTTTTTGAATTTCCAGCTTTTCTGCCCTGCTTTTTCCCCATCTTTGTGGTTTTATCTGCCTCTGGTCTTTGATGATGGTGATGTACTGATGGGGTTTTGGTGTAGGTGTCCTTCCTGTTTGATAGTTTTCCTTCTAACAGTCAGGACCCTCAGCTGTAGGTCTGTTGGAGATTGCTTGAGGTCCACTCCAGACCCTGTTTGCCTGGGTAACAGCAGCAGAGGCTGCAGAAGATAGAATATTTCTGAACAGCAAGTGTACCTGTCTGATTCTTGCTTTGGAAGCTTCCTCTCAGGGGTGTACTCCACCCTGTGAGGTGTGGGGTGTCAGACTGCCCCTAGTGGGGGATGTCTCCCAGTTAGGCTACTCAGGGGTCAGGGACCCGCTTGAGCAGGGAGTCTGTCCCTTCTCAGATCTCAACCTCCGTGTTGGGAGATCCACTGCTCTCTCCAAAGCTGTCAGACAGAGTCGTTTGCGTCTGCAGAGGTGTCTGCTGCTTTGTTATTGTTTTCTGTGCCCTGCCCCCAGAGGTGGAGTCTACAGAGACAGGCAGGTTTCCTTGAGCTGCTGTGAGCTCCACCCAGTTGGAGCTTCCCAGCAGCTTTGTTTACCTACTTAAGCCTCAGCAATGGCGGGCGCCCCTCCCCCAGCCTCGCTGCTGCCTTGCCGGTAGATCCCAGACTGCTGTGATAGCAATGAGGGAGGCTCCGTGGGTGTGGGACCCTCCCGGCCAGGTGTGGGATATGATCTCCTGGTGTGCCTGTTTGCTCAAAGCGCAGTATTGGGGTGGGAGTTACCCGATTCTCCAGGTGTTGTGTGTCTCAGTTCCCCTGGCTAGGAAAAGGGATTCCCTTCCCCCTTGCGCTTCTCAGGTGAGGCAATGCCTCGCCCTGCTTCAGCTCTCGCTGGTCGGGCTGCAGCAGCTGACCAGTACCGATCGTCCGGCACTCCCCAGTGAGATGAACCCAGTACCTCAGTTGAAAATGCCGAAATCACCGGTCTTCTGTGTCGCTGGCGCTGGGAGTTGAAGACTGGAGCTGCTCCTATTCGGCCATCTTGCTCCGCCCCCTAGTTATGTCTTAATTAGAGACACTAAATTATAAATTTCACGCAGGTAGAAATCATATCTGTCTTGTTTACCATAGTGGAATCTACCATGATGCTGAAGTAGAGTAGGTGAGCTGAACAAACATTTATTAAGGGAGTAATTGAATAAGTGTCTGGGCAACTGAATGTTATGCAGTAAGTAAACTGAAGGAATTCAAAGGAGTGGGGAAAGAGGGAGAAATTGCGAGACAGTTGGAATGATCAGGTCTTTACCTGCTTAAGGACAAGGTCTTATTAAAAATTGTTATCTCTGTAATAGAAGCACCTTGATTTAAAAACTTTTTTTTTTTTTTTTTGAGACGGAGTCTCACTCTGTTGCCCAGGCTGGAGTGCAGTGGGTCGATGCCGGCTCACCGCAAGCTCTGCCTCCCGGGTTCACGCCATTCTCCTGCCTCAGCCTCCCGAGTAGCTGGGACTACAGGCGCCCGCCACCTCGCCTGGCTAGTTTTTTGCATTTTTAGTAGAGATGGGGTTTCACCGTGTTAGCCAGGATGGTCTCGATCTCCTGACCTCGAGATCCGCCCATGGCGGCCTCCCAAAGTGCTGGGATTACAGGCGTGGGCCACCGCACCCGGCCTAAAATCTTTCTTCTTTAAATGATTCTGAATTTTAAAAGTTTTAACATGGAACCTACATTTAATGCTAGTAAAAATGATTACTTAAAAAATGCTGGCCCTGAACAAGAGCTGTTGTAAGTGTGAGTAGGGTTTAGATACAGAAAAGAAATGAGTTTCATGTAGGGTGCATGGCAGTCGCCAAATTGCAGAAATGGAAAAGGACAAAACATGTTTGGAATGTCTGTCTGGAGGGAAGAAAGTAGGAGATAAGCTGGGTAGGCTTTGATGTGGCAATTATTGGACCCAAATCTATCTTGGGCACACTAGAGTACCTTCTGGTGAAGATTGACTTGAGGACCAAGACAGGCCCTCGTTCTCTTAAAGCTCCCCTATCTACTGACTGATTTCTGAAAAAAAAAAAAAAAAATACACTGATTAATTTTAACAACTTAACTATCTTATCCTCGTAATGTAAATATCTCTTTTAGATTTGTCTGCTTGACATAAATCATTTTCACTCTAAGGTGAATGAAGAATTTGGGAGCAGAGGCTGATAATTGTGTGGGTCCAAAAAACATGAGAATAAAGGAAATGAAGGCATTGCTCAGTAGAAAAAAGGTCCAATAAGAAGGCTGAGGGGCAAATACACAAGTTGCCTCCTTTATAGCAGTCCTGTCTTGAGACCTTGGTAGCAGCAAGGGTCAGCAGTGTTGGAAATGGAAGGTCACTGGGAAGGACACATAGGTTATTTGTACATTGCTTTCTCAGAGATCATTGACTTCATTCCTTCTGAATGTAATATCCAATTACTTTATTGTTGGCTTTGACCTTGCTTGGTGCAATGGGAAAAACTCAGAGTCTGTACTCAGGTTTAGCTGTGACTACAGAGACAGCTCTGATGCTGACTTGTTTCATGATAATGGGCAAGCTCCTAATGTCTTTGAGCCTCAGTTTCTTCATCTTTATTAAAATGACAGTGCCCTTCTCTGGTAGACTTTTATATGGGTGAAATGATACAGCTATGATAAGAGCCTGACACATATAATTATTACTATTTTTCTTTTCCCCTCTTCAACATTATCTATATAACATAAGTCTATAGACTTATTTTATTAGAGATTTGTTTTCCTTTCCTGCCTCAGCTTGTTGATAATTCGTGATCATTACAAAGATTATTTACAGGACTAAAGCCCATAAAAATGTGCCTTTTAAACAATACTCATTTGGAAATATCAATCATTTTATGTTCTAACCAAGCAACAGTCAGAAATATTGTGTGGGACAAAGCATTTTTTCCCCTTTGCTAGGCAACACTCCATTATGTTTTGCATTTATATTCAGTATAAACAGACTTGCCACTTAGTTTGGTTGCTGAATGCTACAAACCAGGATTTATTATCCTTCTGTTCTGTACACACTGGGTTTCTTCAGCATTTTATAGATGCCTGTTAAAGTTGAACTTCTGTTATAGTTCAGCTACAGCCTGTCCAATTGGTGGATTTCCTTTAATTGTTGGTACTTATTTCATGAAACGACATGGCTCGAGGTGACAGGAAGAGTGGAGCTGGAGCTGAAACCTCTCCTCAGCCTGGAAAGCAGGTTACGGCCAACCTCACAATGAATGTGGGACCCTCACACAGTCTACTTGGCAGAGGTAGTCCTAGGTCACCTCAGTCCAGGGAAGTTCTAGTTCCCTTTAGCACTCAGCCCACCGGAGCGGTCATCCTGGTGTGAATCACCACTCTGGTTCCAGAAGTCAACATGAAATTTTAAAAACAAAATTAGATCATGTAATCCCCTTGATTACATTTCTTCAGTGACTTCTCTTTATGCATAGAATAAAATCCTAATCTTTACAATGGCTTACATGACCCTACTCTGTCCTTACTGTGTTTCTTACGTCATTCCTTACCGTTCTCTCCCTCCCTTACCATGTCCAGTCACTCTAAGCTTCTTTCTCTTCCTTAAATGTGCCAAATGTATTCCATCTTCCTGTTCTTGCTACCTAGAACACTTTGAATCCATGATTGCCCACTCCCTGTTATTCAATCTCGATTCAATGCCATCTCCTTTGAGAGCTGTTTTTGATGCCTTCATCTACCCACTAGCCTGCTCTTACCCCTTCATTCTCCAGCATGTCCCTGTGTTTTGTTTTGTTCACAGCATTGATCACTTTCTAAAATGAAATTATTTTTGCTTTTACTTGTTTATTATCGATGTCTGCACTCCAGACTGCAAGCTCTGTGACAGTCGGTACGCATCTAGCTCGTTTACTGTTGCACCTCTTGCCTCCAAAGGTGGTTGGCCCATAGTCAGGTACACAATAGATCTTTGAATACATGAGTTTTGGAAATAAAGAGAATAGAAATGTAAAACAGTCAGAAATGATGTTTGAACTGATCATGATTATATTTGTACATATGTAATACATTGTGTTTCCTCAGTTATTAATGATTTAGGAATAAAAGCAACATTCAAATTATATACACAGAAGACTTCAACTTTACTTTCTCTTTCAGTGTATAGGAATAGTGGCCAATGCTGCAAAATAAGATTTTGTATGCGTATGGCTATACCGAATTCCTGAGTAGTTTAGATACTACTTTTTGTATCCATATTGCAGTGGTGTAGACCAGGCCTCCAAAAAATTCTGGGCAAATGAACTTGAATTAGGAACCCCAAATAAAAATTTTATTACTCTGAAGACTTGCAATTGTTCCTTAAAATAATTAGGACTTGATTATGATGATAAATGTTTAAATCTTCAACTGTGTGTCATCAACATCTTTTCAAAGGAGAACTCTAAATCGATTTTGTGAATCAGAACTGCCTTAATTGAAAAAGTAAGTAGGTCAGCCAGGCCAGTGGCTCACGCCTGTAATCCTAGCACTTTGGGAGGACAAAGCAGGTGGATCACTTGAGTTCAGGAGTTAGAGAACAGCCTGGCCAATATGGTGAAACCTTGTCTCTACTAAAAATACAAAAATTAGTTGACTGTGGTGATATGCACCTGTAACCCCAGCTACTTGGGAGGCTGAGACAAGACAATTGCTTGAACCCAGGAGGCAGAGGTTGCAGTGAGCTGAGATCACACCACTGTGCTCCAGCCTGGGTGATGGAGTGAGACTCTGTCTCAAAAAAAAAAAAAAAAAAAAAAAAAAAAAAGAAAAGAAAAAAGGCATGTCCTCAGTAAGCTATAGACTATTTCAGTCAAATTAACTATCCTGGGCATAAGTTGCTAGAATTTGATTTATTCTGAAAAGGGATAAAGGAAATGAAAGAGAACCTTATTCACAAAGTTGCTGTCACTAAACCGTTAGGAGTGGCAGTGAAGGGAGTAGGCAGACAACTGCTGTGACCCCAGTGGAACACCAATGTAATAGAGCTCCCGAGTTCTCAGCCTTCTTAGCCTGCCTCTTAACTTTTGGTTTTGCAGAAATGACATAAAAGAGGCACTCATATTCTTTCATGATCCTAACAGAAGCAGGAAAGATTAAAATTCATTATAAGAAAAGAACAATAGAAAATCTCATTTCATGTTTGCTCGCTGTAGAAATAGAATTAACTTTATTCTGTAGCCTTCATAGAGCATAAAGAAAAAGACTTGCCATTCCTCTTCAGAGGGTTTAATTTAACAAAAATGAGATTGCGATTTAAAAAAATTGACTTCTTAAAATAGATGAAGAATCTGAAATGAGCATTTGATAGCACATAACATTTGCTTGTGACTGATTTATGCACATGTCAAGATCATTGAAATCCAAACTACAATATAAAGGACAATTAATTCTTTAGGGATATTTCACATACCACCATGATTATTATAAATTTTTGTGAACTGTAAAGGATAAATATCAATCTCTTTTTTCTTTTCAAAATATCAGAATTTTGGTAATGTGTTTTAATGTAAGATCAGGTGCTGTCATTCTAATATATTTAGGTCGGATGACTCTGAAAGCTATTTGGAGATTAAATTTTAAATGTTATCCTGCATTAAGAGTTGTGGGTTGTTAATTTTCATTTACATTCCATTGTTATTTTCTTTTAAACCATTTGAACAATTGAAATTTTCCAGCCTATTTTTATTTCATTTCAGTAGGATTTATATTTTCAGAACAATATTTAAACAGTGGAACTCACAGACATAATTTAATTTGAAAGATGTATTAATTTGATACATTAGAAAAAAATGTAAAAGGCCAGGTATTCTGTCTTTACTATCTGTACTTGATGTTCTTCTATCTCAAAAGTATAGTATTTTGTAATTTCATGTTTATGCTAATTTTATAAAGTAAATATTTAATACAAACTTACTGTTTATTCCCAAATTCTCTTTCTTTTCTTTTTTCTTTTTCTTCAAGTGGACTGTTTAGTATGGTTATTTGGATGATGGGTTTGATTTGGAGAATCAAAAGCCATGGTATGTGAAGGTAAGTAAACATTTGTCTACTTCTTTAGTTGTTTCCTCTCTCTCATGCTGATAAAGCAGCTGATAAATGAATGCCCTTCTCATAAGATGGAGCTACAGCAGGAAAATGTCAAATAATACTATTAATTGCATGTGGCTGATGAATACAGATTTGATGTGAAAAAGTTATTCGTTTTATTTAGAGCTTTCACACTGCAAAGACTCAAATGTAGAGATCCATAGAACTATTTGATTGTCAGGTTTGTTCTGTGGCTGTCATTGTGGAAAAGCATTTATGCATGTTTATTTCCTAACATCTTTGGATGGGGTTCTCCTTGAAAAACAGAATAGGCCAGGTGCGGTGGCTCACGCCTGTAATCCCAGCGTTTTGGGAGGCCAAGGTGGGTGGATTGCCTGAGGTCAGGAGTTTGAGACCAGTCTGGCCAACATGGCGAAACCCCATCTCTGCTAAAAATACAAAAATTAGCCAGGGCATAGTAGCATGCACCTGTAGTCCCAGATACCCAAGAGGCTGAGGCAGGAGAATTGCTTCAACCCAGGAGGTGGAGGTTGCAGTGAGCCGAGATCGCACCACTGCACTCCAGCCTGGGCAACAAAGTGACACTCCATCTCAAAAAAAACAAAACAAAACAATTTATGCTGTGTTCAGCAAATATCTTACATAAAAAACTAAAGAGAATTCTTATGAAGGGTTTATTTTTCTCTTTCTAGGAAAAAAAAGCAGAAAGTAAACATTGCTTCTGCTGAAAGAGTGACAAAGCAGACAGATATTATGCCCCTCTGAACTGATCCCACCCAGGGCTCAAATTTCCAAGAGAACTGTATGCTTAATCAATATTATGGGAACAGAAGCAAGGAAATGAATGGATCCTTGGTTAAAACAGAAAATCATGATTTTATTTTACTTTTAATTTTTTTCAAATTGTTCTTACTCCAGTAGACAATAGAATTATGAATTTCTGAGTCCTGGGTTTCTACTTTGTGTCTCATCTCATCTTTCAAGTTCTAATACTAGAACATTTCCTTATTCTTGGTGTTTGATTTAGACTTCTGATGAGTCTAAGGGTCCTCTTGACCCCTGTTCAACATAGTGACCTTGATGCATATTAAATAATACAATCACCTTGTATGTCTGTATGGGAGCAACCCCAACATGTATGGATTAATGCATTAGTTATTCATTTGCATTTGTGAACAAATAGAGGATCTCATAAAATTCAGTCCATTCTACTGCATCTTGCATGTGGGAACTTAGTCTTGTTTAGTGGCTTGAGTTACTACTCAGTGGTATTTTTTTACCCTTAAACTACATCGATTTCCCTAGAAGGTCAATGCTACTCTCTCTTCTCAGGGAAGAAGGTAACTGAAGAGTAATCATCCCTAAACATATACTTTTAAATTAATAAGATAGATGTCCTTATTCTCCCTTAATAATTTCTCATCCTGAGGTGGACAAGTTGCAAATAATAAACACATTTCATGATAAGCTCTAGGCCATAATGGAGTACTGTTGTGCTTAGCATCTCCCTTTGGCTATATTGTTCTCACAGGGCTTAGCAGCTAAGTGGAACCTGTTTCCTTGGGTAGTGACTCTTCCTGCATCTTCCTAAACTGTTCCCTCTACTTGACTCAGAGTGGCCAAGAGTAGAGGGACCACTAGAAAGCTCTTTATAGTGGTGCTCCTTTTGAGGAGTCGTTTCTTAAAACCAACATCATTCTGGCCAGCCCTGGTGGCTCACGCCTGTAATACCAACACTTTGGGAGGCCAAGGTGGGTGGATCACCTGAGGTCGGGAGTTCGAGACGAGCCTGACCAACATGGAGAAACCTCATCTCTACTAAAAATACAAAATTAGCCAAGCATGGTGGTGCATCCCAGCTACTCAGGAGGCTGAGGCAGGAGAATCACTTGAACCTGGGAGGTGGACGTTGCAGTGAGCCAAGACCAGGCCATTGCGCTCCAGCCTGGGCAACAAGAGTGAAACGCCATCTCAGAAAACAAACAAACAAACAAAAAACAACAACATCATTCCATACTTTCTTGAATTGCATTAGGGAAGCATATCTATAGATCAAGGAAATGAGATATCTGATTAAAATAACTTGAAATTCTACTCAAAATAGTGTAAGTATGTTTTATTATAAAGAAACAGATATTTCGCAGAAAGGGTCTAACTCTATTATCTGAGACTGTCAGTGTGCATTGCAGTTTACAAAAGCAGAAACTACAACCAAACATCAAGAACAATCAGACGTGGGGGCAGGAGTGCCAGCAGAAAACAAGGAACTTCCTATTCAACTCCTCCATGTTCACAAGTCTCCTGCCCTTTGGCACAGATGGAATCTCATTGGTCATCAGTATACATTGCTCCCACTTTTAAGTTTATGGGAACATCTAGACCTGAGGCTATTTCCAACTGTTTCCCAGTTGATATTGTTACTAAAACACCTAGGGTTCGGTCTAGCTCCTGCTGCTTGCCACAGAGAAAGCCAGTCACTGAGATGGTAAGTATTGCCAAGGAAGAATACTTTAATTGGGTGCTGCAGCCAAGAAGATGGGAGCTCAGTCTCAAATCCATTTCCCTGACTTACTAAAACTGGGGGTTTATGAAGAAATCTAACAATTTGTAAGAAGACAAGAACTAGGGGGAGGCAAGGAGGCATCTAGTGAGTTTCAGTTCTTTGATACTTTTTTGAGAGGCCTGAAGATCCTTTCTTGAGAAAGGAACTCGTAAAGCAAATACAAGTTTCAAGCTTTAACAGCAAAAGGGTCAATTTCTATGTTTATCCAAAAATAACTGTCTACGGGATTATTGGGCCTGTTTCAGTATGTCTTAGTTTAGAATCCTGAGAGAGAATTTGTTTCACAGGCTAGAGGTCCAAACCTTAGCTTCATCCAATGTGGTCAGGGTTGATAAAATGAGATAGAAACATGGCAACAGGGGCTAACTCTATTATTTGAGGCTGTCAGTGTGGGTGGCGGTTTACAAAAAAGAAAATGTAGGATGGACAGGCTGGCTACTTAGTGTGTACTTTAAATACAATCTAGTGCTCTGATCCTTGGTGCTCTTTAACTCATTTATTTCAAAGAAGGAGGCATATCTGATGAGCTGCTTTTGCCTTCAAGAGTATTCCTAACCAGTGAAAGATGGTAAATTCTTCTCATTCTTCCACTATTTGGATATGAAGAGATCTTGGCCGCAGCTCCAAATTTCTCTTGAAAGATTTAATCCGTAGGGTACAGAGACACTCACCAATTAAGTCTAGGGTGTTCCAGAAGAAATAGGCAAACTGAATTCTAATAAACACTCATGTTAGGGTTGTAAGAATGTTGTAATCAGAAAGTTTAATGTAAGATTCTCCATCTCAGTATACTAGGAGTATAATTATTATCTTCTTCTGAGTATATTGAAGAAAATTATATTAATTTCCTGAGGCTGCCATAACAAAGTACCGGAAACTGGAAGGCTTAAAAGAACAGAAATTTATTGTATCACAGCTCTTGAGGTTAGAAGACCAAAATCAAGCTGTTAGCAGGATTGATTCCTTCTGGAGGCACTGAGGGAGAATCTGTTCCATTCTTTGGCAGTTACCGGGAATACTTGGTGTTCTTTGGCTGGCAAGGTCATCACTCCAAAGTCCACTTCAGTTGCAACCTGGCATTCCATTCCAGCATCCCCCAAAGTCATCATCTATTCCAGCATTAAATCTAAGTCTAAAATTTTATCCCAAAATAATCAGCTGAAAAAGTCCCAAATCTCATCCTTTAAATTATCTAACTCAGGTATGGGTGAGAATCTGGGTATATTCTATCCTGGGGCAAAATTCTCCTCCATTTGTGGACCCGTAAAACCTAGAAAACAAGTGACTTGCTTCCAAAGTACAATGGTATGAAAGGTATAGGATAGACATTTTCATCCAAAAAGGGAAAAAATAAAAGGGAAAGAAGGGGTTACTGGCCCAAAGAAAGTTTGCAACCTAACAGGGCCAATTCCATTAGTTTTCCAGGCATGAGAATAATTCTGTGTGACTTGATGCTCTGCTCCTTTGGTAGCCCTGCCCTCTGTTCTCTTAATGATAGCCCCATCCCAAAGCCCTACCCTTTCTGGGCCTGTGTCACCTGGGCCAGCGGTGGCAGCAGCCGCCCCACTAGCCTCAAGCCACCCTTAGAGTACAATTCTCCCCTTTTCTTGAAAAATAACACAATTTATATCTGAGTATCTTTATTAGCCTGTTTCCTACCTGCAGAATCCCAGAAGTCTCACAGCCTTTCTTCATTTTGCACTGTCCCTGTCCTCTTCACTCCAAGCCTTCAGTATTTCTACAGAAATGGTCAAATGGATCTAAGATGAGTCACATGCCTCATCTCTCCAGCAAAAATGCATCCAGCCATACCCTTGGTGTTTTATACACAGCATACTTTCTCATTTTCTACAATATGGATAAGCTGAGAATTTTTCAAATGTTCAAGTATGGTTCCTTTTTTCTTAATAATTCCTTCCTCATTTTATTTCTTTCCTTTTTTTTTTTTTTGGAGATGGGGTCTTGCCCTGTCACCCAGGCTGGAGTGCAGTGGTGCGATCTTGGCTCTCTGCAACCTCTGGCTCTCGGGTTCAAGCAATTCTCCTGCCTTAGCCACCTGAGTAGCTGGGACTATAGGTGTGCACCAACATGCCTGGCTCATTTTTGTATTTTTAGTAGAGTTGGGCTTTCACCGTGTTGGCCAGGCTGGTCTCAAACTCCTGACCTCAGATGATCCACCCACGTCAGCCTCCCAAAGTGCTGGGATTACAGTTGTGAGCCCAGCCTATTTCTTTCCTCTTTTTTTTTTTTTTTTTTTTGAGGCGAAGTCTCGCTCTGTCTCCCAGACTGGAGCGCAGTGGCGAGATCTCGGCTCACTGCAAGCTCCGCCTCCCGGGTTCACGCCATTCTCCTGCCTCAGCCTCCTGAGTAGCTGGGACTACAGGCGCCTGCCACCGCCCCCGGCTAATTTTTTGTATTTTTAGTAGAGACGGGGTTTCACTGTGGTCTGGATCTCCTGACCTTGTGATCCGCCAGCCTCGGCCTCCCAAAGTGCTATTTCTTTCCTCTTACATGTTAGTATGAGCAGCAAGGAGAAATCAGGCCACACTTTCCACACTTTGCTGGGAAATTGCCTTGGGAAATACCCAATTTTAGCACTTAAAATTTCTACTTCCCACCCAACAATAGATCAAAATGAAGCCAGTCTCTCTGCCACGTTGTAAAAAGGATTCCTTTCTTCCAGTGTCCAATAACATGCCCTTCATACCCATCTGAGTTCTTGCCAAAAGCACCTTTAGCATTCAAGTTTGTAGCAACATACTTGTTCAAGAAAATCTAGGCTTTTTCTATCATGTCCTTCAAAACTTGTCCAGCTTCTAGCCATTACCCAAGTTCAAGACCACTTTCACATTCTTAGGCATTTGTTTTAGCAGTACTTCACTTTCCAGTACCAAATTCCATATTTGGTTCCTAGGGCTACTGTAACGAAGTACCAGAAACTGTGACTTAAAAGAGTAAAAATTTATAATTTTACAGTTCTGAAGGAAGGCTAGAATTCTAAAATCAAAGTGTTGACAGTACTGGTTTCTTCTAGAAGTGCCAAGGGAATGCCATGGGCTGAATTGTATCCCTTTCCAAAATTCGTATCTTGAAACCCTAATTGCCAATGTGACTGTATTTGGAGATAGCGCCTTCAAGAGATAATTATAGTAAAATGAGGTAACAAGGGTGGGGCCCACATCCAATAGTACCAACGGCCTTTTAAGAAGAGAAAAACATTTCTCTCCTTCTCTTTCTCTCTGAGCGTGTGTGTGCGCACATGAGTGTGCGTGTGCGTGTGCGTGTATATGCATGCAGAAGGAAGGCCATGTGATGACACTGTGAGAAGGTGGCTTTCCACAAGTCAGAAGAAACTGAATTTGTTGGCACCTTGATCTTGGACTTCCCTACCTCTAGAACTGTGAGAAAATAAATTTTTGTTGTTGTTCAGCTGTCTATGATTTTTGTCATGACAGCTCAAGCTAATATAGCGATAATGTGTTCACTACCTCTTCTAGCTTTTGGCATTTGCAAGCAAGCCTTAGTGTTTGTTGATTTATAGTTATATCACTCTGATATCTGCATTTATCATCATACAATATGTGTTTGTGTCTGTGTCTAAACTCTCCTCTTATAAGGATACTAATCATTGGGTAAGGGCTTATCTTAATTCAGTATGATCTCAACTTGATTATATCTGCAAAGATCTTATTTAAGATAAGTCATATTCACAAATACCAGGCTTCAAAGAATCACTTTATTCAGATCATCATCATTGTAAGCTCAGGACCCTCTCAATACCTGAACTCATATATTCAAGTGAGGAAGGAGCCTTACTATGAAGTACACAGGATACTTCAAAGAGACACTTTAATCACTGGCAGAAATGTTATGGCTAGAACAAAGAGAATGTTATGTATTTTCTATGTTTGCACTTATTTCTATAATTTATCACTTTGACGTATGTTTTACTATTTTTGGTTCTGTTTGCAGTTACTATTTTCTCTTTCTTCACCACTCCAATCTATCATTCTTTGTTTACCATGTTACAAACACTGAAAACATTTAACTTCTTGCATTTTACTCTGGGGTCCACTACCATGACTTGGGGAGTGTATTAATGGATGACTCACTTGCTAGATTTAATTTTACTAGGCTCATCCTGAGTACCAGTGTACACCTTTGGCAGCTAGGAAGAGACATCTGGTCAACAAATCTTTTTGCATTGGTGAACAAAATAATGAGGCAGCTATGCACTGGTTATAAAACTGTGGCCACCACCGTTTGGAAATTTGCACATAATGGAAGAAAAAGACTGACAGTTGTCAAATATGAAAGATCTGAAAATTGGAAAAGACATTTTTGATAAACCAACTGGATTGGAAGTCATGATTATTCAAAATGGCAAGGTTTGTGGATTATGAAAATCTGGTAATTATTCTTGTTAACTTTGTCTTAACTGATGTGATTTTACTCACAGTATACATTGTGAAGTACATTGTGAAGTAAAGCAACCTACTTCTTTACTTTATAGAATTAATGTTCCAACCCTTTCCAAAGTCAGCTTTCTGAAAATATGCAATGGGAGACTTCTAATATTACAAACTCACTTCCAACATCCAGGGCCCTTGAAAGAAGAGATAGGCCCATGCTCTTTTTCTTTTATGAAATGTTGCTTCTAGACTGTTTGATAAGTTTCTCATTGAGTGACTCACTATAGATATAAGTAAACTTGTAAAGAGTACATTTTTAGCTTTGAACTTCATACAAAGGTATTCCCAGTGCAGTATACTTTATGCCAGTTGCTACTGGCATCTTATGCATTTTAAAAAAAACTAGTTCTTGATATCCTTGGCATTTTACTTTCAAAACTTTCCACCAGGTGCCAAATTGGCTTGTACTTTCTCTGCTTTAGTAATACTGAATTTCTGTTTTAAATAGGTCCAACAAGAAAGAGGGAAAAATTTTAGCAGTTGAGAAACTTTGTGTGAAAAAAAAAATACATGCTTTCTGTCTACCAGTTTTGTTCCATAAGAATATTATTACCTTTCCCTCTTCACTTTACTTCTATTTTCCTGTGCTCCAATTAGGCTGGTGAACAAATTGATAAGGTCATCACTGTGTTCTTTCTAGGGGAATAGGATGTTCCAAATACATGATGACAAACTGATGAGCTTGATGTATTGGTTGTACCTTTTCAATATAGGTGTAAAAAGAATTTCTGTTAATGTTACTTTTCACCTTTAGGGGATTCTCAGTTGGAATGATTTGAACTTATTCAAATAAATCTAAATCATCCCAACTGAGAATCCCCTAAATGAGAAATGTTGCATGTGACATTTGGAGTCAATAATGTGCCAGTTGCAGCTTTCCAAGTAAGTAAGAATACTCTGGGTTGTTTGTTAACTTTTATCTTGACACCTGCACAAAATAAATCTGGCATCATTAAAATAATAATAAACACCAGATGAAGTTTCTGAAATCCCCAAGAGTGCCATGAAAATGAGCGTTAGTTATCTCATCAAGAACTAAATATAGTTATTTGGGCCTTAAAGAAATCAGAATACAGGAGAGTAAAAAGTTTAATAGTAAGCAGAATGTGACCCAGACTATGTAGACGTCAAATACCCACTGGCAAATACCCTGTGTGCCAAAGTGTCATGGTTATAATAGAGAGAGATAATATGGAAGCAACTTGGGAGCATTTAGCCAGCTATCCACTTTTGGTGGCTGAGAACATGTGTAAGTTTAAGAAAATGTTAATACCTAAAAACAAAACATGATTAAATTATAGGTCTTGATTGGACTTGAGACCCCACAAATCCCAGCCCTTTTTCTGTATCCTGATATGAATTTAAACACCATGGCTTGGAGAGGCCATAATTGCCATTTATTCACATGTTTTAGTGCTCAATAATGGCTACTCTCCAAAAGCTTTTTCTTATATTTAACTTGCATTTCCTAGAGTTCTGCACTAAGCAGAAAAAAGTAGCAGCAGGTCAGATTCTCTTATGGGACAATCCTTCCTGTTACTGAGGGGTTGATTATGTCAAAAATGAGTCAATTGAAAGGGCAAAATATCTGCTTAAATAAGAGGCTATCATTGAACTATTCAGTTCCAATTTGTATGCTATGGTTCACATATTTAAAATTGTTTCAATTTGGATATGGAAATTCTTTTTCTCCTAATGGTACAATGTATATTTTATTTTTTATTGACTCTCAGTAAAGAATTTCAGTATTTTCCTCCACAGTGATTTTTTTGAACTAGAAAACAAACCAGAGATTTTTGTGAACTTAATCATTATCAATGGCATGTGCTTTACTAAATAATTTTGATTTTACGTTTATGCTTCCTTTTCTAAAATAATTTTCTATTTTCTTTAGTTTCCATAATGTCAGCATTATTTAAAACCACAGTATTTAAAACATTTTGTTTTTGAGATGGTGTCTCACTTTGTCATCCTCCGTCTCCTGAGTAAGTGGGATCACAGGCATGCACCACCACACCTGGCTAACTTTAAAATTTTTTTGCAGAGTTAGAGTCTCACTATGTTACCCACTCTGATCTCAAATTCCTGGGCTTAAAGAAACTTCAGTATATTGTCTGATAGGACCAGATCATTATAAAGAAGACAGTATGATCTTTTGCAATGTATATAAATTGCATTTCATAATTCTACATGATGTCAAAGTGAGCTGATTTAGTAAAAATGACACTTACATTAGCTTATGTTGAATCTATTTTGTAAATATCAGCAATTCATTTTGTCACTTGGGAATTTGCTGTCAGGGACTTTGACTTTTTCTGTGTTCAGCCAGCAAAGTGAAGGGGGCTGGTATGCAATCAAATCATTACAACATAATGCCAGTGATGTCCCCAAAGAATTAGGGAAACACAGTAGAAGGGGGTGCTAATATATTAAGTCATTTTCTCCTCCAAATTTCTACTAAAGTATTCCTGATAGAAGTGAATCAACAAACACCATCAGAGAAACTTGCTTGACACAACAGTGAAATACTTTGAAGTCTAAAGCTTAATTTTTCAAGCTTATTTATATTTTTCAGTATACTATACTTTATGCATCCATATTTGTTTAAATAAAATATTTCATATTGCTACCAAGACAAAGATTGATATTCCAGGCATTTGCATCACATTTATCCTGTGGCTATACATATTTTTGTTTGTTTGTTTGTTTAATTCTTATATTCTAGAGATAGTTACTCTATGTATTTAAGAAGCAGTGTATAAAAATAGGTTTCAGATCCAAGTAATTGGAACCCAGGCAAGGTCTGGGTATCTGGGATCAGAATGAAAAAAAAAAATCTAAATAAAAGACATGTATTTCATCAGGAAGAAGCATCTCACTATGGATCCAAATTTTTTCTCATCCCAGGAACTGATTCCTATGAAAGCAGGTGCTGATCTCCAAGCTTCGCTGGCCAAGAGGGACACTTGAGCCTGCTGGGGAAGTAAATAACAGAGATTTAACCTTGGGTCATCAGAATAAGAGGCAATAACCTGTTTCCTTTAGTCATCTGAGGTCATTACTCTTCATCAGTAGGAGAGACAGAGAGAAAGAGAGAGAGAGGACATTAGAGACTATATTGTAATATGAGAAGCCCCAGAGAGGGTTGTGACTTTAAAGTTACTGTCATCTTACTTTCAGATTACCAAGACCTTTCTTGAGGAGTAACATTTTTAATGCTCTATCATCTAAGTTCAATTACAGTTTTATCAACAATAAATTTATTTTTTTGAGATAGTGGTAGCAGATGACCACTCAAGAATTTGAAATTAATGGTATATAAGTAATATACAATGTAGTCCTAGGTTCAGCCTATTGTCACTTTGAGCTCTTGTAGAATATTGCCTATGAGACAGATTTACGTTTTTGCATTCATAGAGATATGTCCTTTTTACTTTCTAAAGTTTGAATAAAATTAATCCAAGGAGTTGGAAAGTCCATGATTTTCAGTTTTAACGGAAAATTTTTGAATTAAATTTTCAAAAGGTTGTAATTGACAGAGTAAACATGTACTAGGTACAAGAGGTAATGGATTCTGAAGTTAAGACGTATGTGTATTCCAAGTGGAAATGCAATTGTTTACCTGAAATTTGGGCCCAGAACACTAGTCATTACTCTTTTTATTTATAAAACACCCAGTGAGCCCATCTTCATGAAATGTAATTCTTATAGGAGAAATATAGGCTTGGACAAAAAGTGGTGAATGATAGGAGACTATAATACCTGAGTTCCTTAGGTGACATTCAGGATGAGATTTGCCTTTTTTTTTTTTTTTTTTTTGAGACAGTCTCACTCTGTTGCCCAGGCTGGAGTGCAGTGGCATGATCTCGGCTCAATGCAACCTCCACCTCCTGGGTTCAAGCGATTCTCCTGCCTCAGCCTCCCAAATAGCTGGGATTACGGGCATGAGCCACCACTCCTGGCTAATTTTTGTATTTTTAGTAGAGATGGGGTTTTACCGTGTTGACTAGGCTGGTCTTGAACTCCTGACTTCTGGTGATCCGCCTGCCTTGGCCTCCCAAAGTGTTGGAATTACAGTCGTGAGCTACCATGCCTGGCCAAGATTTGCTTTTAAATATGCTTAATTACTACAATTTGAATACTTTTTGTCTATCTGAATAAGCATAGTTAGTACTTTTGAATTAAAAGGAATATAGCAATCAGTTGATCTTACATTTAATGGATGAGAAGATTAAAGCCAAGAGAGCTTCAGTGTCTTGTTTAAGGTAACACAGCTATTTGAGACCAGAACTTGAACTGGAAACAATTGCTGTGGTTCTTCTAGAACCACACCATGGTGCCGTACAGTCATCCAAGGTGAAGAAACCATTTAATTTACCAAGGGAAAAATGAGGCAGCTGTGATGACAAATCTAGGCAACCTTATATTTCAGGGAAATTTGTTTCTATTCTGAATTATGAGGATCATTTCGTGTCCGACAAACTTCAAACAAGATTTCAAAACCTATGACGCTACCATCCCTATAATGATAGAGATACCTGATGTAAATGATGAGTTGATGGGTGCTGACGAGTTGATGGGTGCAGCACACCAACATGGCACAAGTTTACATATGTAACAAACCTGCACGTTATACACATGTACCCTAGAACTTAAAGTATAATAATAATAATAATAATAAAAAAGAAAACAACATGTTTCACATGAATACAGCCTTTTAAAATGCCAGACTTTTTTTCATTTAGGTAGTTGGAAGAATGGAGCAATGGCATTAATTGCTCAAGAAAGTGCTACTTTCTTCTGCCTGGTGATTACAAGTTACTGATTAAAAATTATTGGCTGGGTGCGGCAGCTCACGCCTGTAATCCCAGCACTTTGGGAGGCTAAGGTGGGTGGATCATTAGGTCAGGAGATCGAGACCATCCTGGCTAACACAGTGAAACCCAGTCTTTACTAAAAATACTAAAAATTAGCCGGGCCTGGTGGCGGGTGCCTGTAGTCCCAGCTACTTGGGAGGCTGAGGCAGGAGAATGGCTTGAACCTGGGAGGCAGAGCTTTCAGTGAGCCAAGATCATGCACTGCACTCCAGCCTGGGTGACAGAGCAAGACTCCATCTCAAAAAAAAAAAAAAAAAATTCTTAGCTCATATATTATTTAGGGATACCCTAGTGTGCTGTAATGCAGATTTTTCTCTTCAATATTTGCAGAATGTCACATCATTTTGGAAAACCACAGAGGAGCTCCTTTCCCCATTGTCTCCTAGGGAAGTTCATCACTGCTTATATCCACATTTGTACCAAGTTTATTACTTCGTGTCCCAATTGGGGTCCTTGAAGTTAGCAACAGAAATTTTTAATGTACTTTCAATATTTTGGAGAGCCTCATGGGAACTGAACCTTTGTAACTTGCATAAGCTGACAAAAATGCCAAGCAAGTTCTTTGCTTTTGTATGGAGTTATCATAAGTCAGTATGTTTATTCATGCCCATCAGACATTCTGATTGGCAGCAACGTAAGCCTTTGAAAAATAAAGAGAAGGAGAGAGTTACTAAATATTTAATGAATACAATATTAATAGACAATTATCTCTATAGGTAACATAGCTTCCCTTATATGAGAATCACAGGAATTACAACTTTGGCTATTTAAAAGGTTTATAAGACCATATTTTGGTCTCTTAATAGGTCTCTGCTTTTCTACCTTTGTCCTACCTCTAGAGGATATTTAAGACATTTTTGGCTGGGCACAGTGGCTCATGCCTGTAATCCCAGCACTTTGGGAGGCTGAGGTGGGAGGATTACTTGAACCTGGGAGGTCAAGGTTACAATGAGCTGTGATCTTGCCACTTCACTCCAGCCTGGGTGACAGAGAGATAGAAACTCTGTTTAAAAATTTTTTTAATGATTACCATTCTAACTGGTTTGAGATGGTATTTCATTGTGGTTTTGATTTGCATTTCTCTGATGGCCAGTGATGACGAGCATTTTTTCATGTGCCTGTTGGCTGTATGCATGTCTTCTTTTGAGAAATGTCTGCTCATATCCTTTGCCCACTTTTTGATGGGGTTGTTTGTTTTTTTTCTCGTAAATTTGTTTGAGTTCTTTGTAGGTTCTGGATATTAGCCCTTTGTCAGATGAGTAGATTGCAAAAATTTTCTCCCATTCTGTAGGTTACCTATTCACTCTGATGGTAGTTTCTTAGGAAGGGGAACATCACACACCGGGGCCTATTATGGGGAGAGGGGAGGGGGGAGGGATGGCATTGGGAGTTATACCTAATGTAAATGACGAGTTGATGGGTGCTGACGAGTTGATGGGTGCAGCACACCAACATGGCAACAAGTGTACATATATGACAAACCTGCACGTTGTACACGTGTACCCTAGAACTTAAAGTATAATGAAAAAAAAAAAAAAAGAAAAGAAAGTACTTTATATCTAAGCCCTCAAAATTTTTTTTAAAAGACATTTTTATGTGAATATACTCTTAATATTTATCATTGAGTTCAATAGTGTCTTTAAAATAGTTTTAAGTAATTGATATTTTAATAGGTAAAAGTTCCTACAAAAGCCATTTAGAGCTTCTGTTTAAAATCCCAGAAAAATAGGTTCTTAAGGGTAATAGTGAATTATAGGAAAAAAACTTGACAGTCTTCTACCCTGAATTCATTTCCTTTAAAAGGTAGATTCTTTATAATGCTCATTTTGATGATGCCACTGATAGATCCTGATTTTTCATTTTCAGAATCGTAAAGGGGTGGGTGACTTGATTCTTTTCTGATTAGTTGCTGATCCTTGCTCATTTATTCTAACTCCCTTTTCCATGTTTAAAAACATTGTTAAGCTAAAAGAGATGCCTCTGTAAGACTCACTAGTACTGGCTCTTATTCACATTCTGCATTTAAATACCAGAATTTCTGCTTTTCTATGCTACCCTCTCTCAATACTGAGAAATGTTTAGATACTTCCTGTGTGCACATACTCACAATTTCAGCAGTTGTCGCTCTGTTTTTAATCTTTTAATGTTCTACATCTCAAATGTTAATATTTTCCTGATAGCTCTACCAATCTGTTCTCTTCTGCATTGACTTGATTGCGTATTGGCTGCAAAACATTAGCACCTTATATATTTTCATTTGTCATTTTCCATCAGATGATGATGGCAAAGGCTCATTGTCTTGGATACTCCATTGCCCTCTTTATGCTCCCTCTTGAGTGTCACCCTTGGTTTCTCTTTCTTATCCACCACATCCAATACATTGCTAACTCCCATGAATCCTATCTCATAAATGTTTCTCAGATATATCCAGTTCTGTCCATCCCCACCATTGCACACTAGCACTCATGCATAGAATACTGAATTAGTTTCCTTCCTATTTATTCTCTTGCCATTCTCCAATACAATCACCATACTGCAGCAATTAGAAGATTTCCTTTGCAGAAAACTCTCCAGTGGCTTTTCATTGCCTCTCCCACCATGCTCAAGTGCTTTAATGTGGCCAATTCTGTCAGCAGCCTCATCAGTTATTTGTTCTCTCTGCTCCGGCTTTTACAGGGGTGTCCAATCTTTTGGCTTTCCTGGGCCACACTGGAAGAAGAATTGTCATGAGCCAGACATAAAATACACTAACACTAATGATAGCTGATGCACTAATAAAAAAAGAGTCAGTGCATAAATCTCATAATATTTTGAGAAAGTTTATGAATTTTGTTGGGCCTCATTCAAAGCCATCCTAGGCCACATGCAGCTCACAGCCCATGGGTCGGACCAGCTTGCTTTATAAGATTTCTTCTAGTTCCTCACACACATATAAATTTATCTTCCCACTTTTTAACAGAAAAATTGCTACTCATCTTTCTGGGTTCACCTTCATCTTCCTTTCTGTGAGAAGGCTTTCTATATTACTGGACCAGATGAGGGGCCCTGCTCTGCTCCTCCAGCTCCCCAAACTTTTCATATCAAAACACTGCTGACCCTTTTGTGTTACTACTTGTTATTTTGTCATCTTCTCCATTATGATGTCCCTGTTATGCTATTCACCACGACATCTCCATGTAATAGGAGATCTATGCTATTTGTGGAAGGGAATGTTAGTCAAGAGACTCAAAATTTCTTAGTGAGATGCTATTTTGCATGGTGTTATACAGAGTGAGCCTGAGTTCAGTGTCAGCTTAGCCACTCACAAACTGAAACCTTGAGCAAGTTACTATATTCTTCATGCCTGAGGTCCCCCAACTATAATGGAATAGTTAGTATAAACCCCTATTGCATGGTTTTCCTGTTAAGATTAAATGAGTTAGTGTGTCAGGGTTGGAACAGGGCCTGCCTACCACATTGTCAACACTATGTAAGGTTAGCTATTATTATTATTGCTACTATTATCATTAATGGGAGAGCATTTCAAATGCTGAAATCATGTCTCCCCCTCTCTCTATATATAATCTGCTGCTCAAGCTCAAAATATACTTTCTGATCATGTGGCCTCTTTCCTGGGCCCTTTATATATAGTTGATGTCCTTGTGCATCTCAGAGGCATGTCCTGCCCTTTCCCTTTACAGGTATTAATATTTTGGATAATTTGTTGGGGACTCAATTTTTATATCCTTTACCTTAAGTTTGGTTAGTTTGCCCAGAAAATTAAAGTCATACCTTCTTACTCTCAATTCAAAATGATTTTGGGCTGCCTGAGAAGGGAAAAATGTATTCCATTTTCTGTCCAGATATTTGAACAGGGCAATAACCTTGGTTTTGTAAGTCATCTTCTTTTTACTGTGTTGACTATTACTTTTGTTGGGAGAAATGAAGGGATATTTAAGTTTCAAGGTTCACGTCAAGATTTCTCCCCTTTCAACTCCACATTTAACAGAAAAATCCCAAATCAATTTAACAACAAGAAAAAAAATCATATTTTTAATTAGAAATCCAGACAAGTTTTAGCTCTAATTATGTATTCCTGAGATATTATATGAGAGAGTGGAACTTTTGTAAGTATTCCCCACACAAATCCTCTAAACCTAGAGGAAATGCTGATGTAGTTAGTGGGTGATTTTAATGCAAAAAGCTTTGTTATCCATAGTTTCTGGGTTTCAGTTGGTTGACTACACGTGGAAGAGTACAGGTTTTTGCATCTTTTTCTTAGCTGAGATTCAAAGTAGGTGATAAACTGCATTCATTCATTGCCTTTTTATTGAATACCTATTGTGTGCTGGGCAATAGAGATAAGTAGACCCAATAATAAAAAGAAAACCTTGAATTTTATAAAGTCTTACAGGACAGATCAATAAATAAACAGAAAATAAAATTCAGTCTGATAAGTGCTATAATATGGGTATGCAAAAGCTGTTGTAGAAACTCATAGGGGAACCATCAGTCTTAAAGAGCTTGGGAGTGGTGTATGAGGGAGTGAGATACAGAATATTTAAAGCCAAGGAGTGACATGATCTGAGTTTTATTTTAGAAAGTTCACTTTTGCTGCCAACTAGGGAACAGATTGGGAAGGAGTGAGGCTGGAGGAAGGGAAACCAGCTAGGTAGTTGCTTCCTGCTAATAAACAGTTCACACTTCCTGAGTGCTCACTATAAGCCAGGCACACTCCCAAGCACTTTACATATGTTAATCCATTTAATCCTCACAGCAATCTTATGAGGTGGGGTGCTATTTTATTTTATTTTCTTGATTTATAGATAAGATACAGAGAGATTAAGTAGTTGCCCAAGATCATAAGTCAATGAGAGGCAGAGCTGGGATTTGAATTCAGTCTGGTTCCAGAATCCATACTCTAAACCACAATGATATGTTGCTATTTGACAAAATAATCTAGAAAGATGAATGATGTGAAAGAAGTAGCATTGAAAAAGTAGCAGCATAGAAATGAGTGGATGCTTGGAAAGACACTAAGGAACTAGAATCAATAGGGTTTGGTGCCTGATTAGATTAGGAGGCTATCAGAAAGAAAAGTATCATTATACTCTTATGTTTTTGGCCTGGGCAATTTGGTGGGTAGAAATTCCATTTATTGAAATTGAGATTTCAAGAAGGGGGCTGATTTTCTTGGGAACAACATAGAAAGGAGAAGAATTTTGTATGTGCTAAGTTTGAGATTTCTGTGGAACATCATAGTGGAAATGTTCAGCAGGTTGTTGGAAATACAATGGAGAGCTAAGAACTTAGGGTTGGGAATACAGACGAGAACTTTTGGCATATATATGTATATAATAGTTAAAGTAAAAGATATGGTTAAGTTTATACTAGGAGAGGTTTTAGAGTAAAATGAGAGCTAAAGAAAACTCTGACATTTAAGGGATGGCTAGAGGAGAAGATTCCACAAGGATACTGAGAAGGATGAAATAGAGAAGTAGGAGAAACATGAGGAAAGCCACTGAGTTTTAAGACAAAAATGGTCAAAAGTGTCAAGAGTTACAGAGAAGTCAATTTGAAGTCAGAAAATTCTCCAGTGACTTAGCAATAAAGAATTGGGTAACTTTGATGAGAATACTTTCAGTGCAGCAGTTATTGTAAAAGCTGAAAACAGCACTGGATTGCAAAGTGGTGGACATTTGAGAGAGTAGAGACAGCAAATCTACATAAATCTTCTGAGAGATTTACAAACTTCCAGATATTATTATTATTATTATTATTGAGACAGAGTCTCACTCTGTGACCCAGGCTGGAGTGCCGTGGAGTGATCTCGGCTCACCACAACCTCTGCCTCCCAGGTTTAAGCAATTCTCCTGCCTCAGCCTTCTGAATAGCTGGGATTACGGATGCCCACTACCATGCCTGGCTAATTTTTGTATTTTTAGTAGAGACGGGATTTCACCATGTTTGCCAGGCTGGTCTCGAACCCCTGACCTCATGATCCACCCACCGCGGCCTCCCAAAGTGCTGGGATTACAGGCGTGAGCCACCGCGCTCAGCCCCAGATGTTAATCTTTAGTCAAACTGTCAAGTCATGTCTTATCAAAATGATTTTGCCATCCCAGAGAACCAGACAGATTATTTTTCTGCCTGGACTGAACAGGAATTCTCTAGTAATATTTGGGGATACAAAGATTTCTTTCCCATTAGCATATCACTGGTGCCTGAAATTCTCCCATTCATGTTCCATGTTGGACCAATGATCTCTGAGGAGGGATAACAAAATTAAGCTTCAGTTAGTTATTAAGCCTTAGGTGACAATGAATTTATTGTGTCTTTCCTGGAAGTGATGAACCGCGGTAACTTATGGACATTGATGAGGGAGGAGTCATGGGAAGGAGGTGGAGGAAACAGTTGGAATCCAGTACATAGAGCTTCTGTCTGAAGAGCGTAAGAGTCTTGGGTATGTGTGTAATGTATTTTGGTGCAGAGGTAGGTGGGCAGAATAATGACAGTCCAGAAGATAAATTGTAAGTTTTCTCAACTTCAGCTCTGCATAGAGTTTACCCTGTATCCGGGTCTCCACTGCTCTGGCTGTGTATAAATGACCATGGCGTACTAGTGTGACTCCAGTGGAATGTAAACTCCATGAAATTTAATGTTTGTTTATAGCCCCTGGGCCTGCAACAGTGCTTGGCATACGCCACATGGTTAAATAATATTTTCTTAGTGAGTATATATTAGTTAGGGTGATGCCCTAATGATTTTGCCATGGAGTGTATAGATGTAGTTTACATTTATTTGATTTCAGCTGTAATCAAGGCTTTAGGTTTATATTTGCATTCATAGATATTGTTGTGGCTGGTTAACAACGTCTGCAATAGTGCTCAGAATGAGATCACTGGTCACTTTGATTAATGCAGGGTAGAAGAAACCACACTGCATTATGACAACTTCTTACCTCAAGTAAACACATTAAGAGATAACATAACAATATATCCCATACCTATTTTAATGTTAATATATTTTAGAGCTTGGAAAATGGAATTTTTATTTCAAAAACTTAATAACATGTCTAGCTTCTTATCCTTTGTGCCTGTATTCATCAGAGCTGATGTCATTTAACCATGACTGATAAATTGGACACTGTTTCAGAACTTGAGGCCAATTTGGTATCTGGTTAGCAGGTCCATAGGTGGCCCATGGTGGCTACCGAGACACCACTCTGACCCCCCTCACTTGCTGTTAGTGCTGTGGTAGACGCTTCTCACCTATCAGCCTTCTATGAAGATTGCATCAGGGGAAGAGACCTGCCTTACCCAAGGTCCCACCTCCTTCCCAGTAGAACCACATCTAATGACTGTCAGGGGGATATAAATCCCCAGCCTTTTTGCTCCAGTTCAAGACAGTTTTGGAGGGTCAGTCTATCTTCACAGTTCTCCAAGAGGATGGCTGAGCCTTCACAAGTCCTGCATCACAGCTTAACTTCTCCTTTTTTCCGGTCCTGCCATCTCCCTTTCGTAGATGTTGATCCACAAAGCCTCCGTTATTACCCCACACATGCTCAAATCCACTCAGTTTGTATTCTAGGAACCTGATCTGTGGCACGGGTTGGCAATTCACTTGTTCAGTATTATCATTCTTCCACTGGCCTCATGGAGCCCAATCTTAGTTCTTACAGAGCTCTAAGAAGCCTTACAGACTTTCTAGTCTAATTTTTACATTTCCTTGGTGTGGAAACAGGGACCTTGGGAGATTATGTGACTTTCCTGAGATCATGTCTAATTTCAAATACTCTAGTAACTAAATATAGCCTGTTCTTCCTTTATCATATCTCTCATGGTACCATGTCACTGACAAGATTTCCAACTCTATGTTCTGTTTTCCCCATGAAAAAGTCGTCATAGTATTCTTGCTACACCTGACCCATCCAAACCAAATTTCTATCTTCTTTTTTCTTTTTCTTTTTTTTTTTCTTTTTTGAGGTGGAGTCTCGCTGTGTTGCCCAGGCTGGAGTGTAGTAGTGCGGTCTCAGCTCACTGCAACCTTCGTCTCCCAGGTTCAAGAGCTTCTCATTCTTTAGCTTCCTCAGTAGCTGGGATTACAGGCATGTGCCACCACACCCTGCCAATTTTTGTATTTTTAGTAGAGACAGGGTTTTGCCATGTTGGCGAGACTAGTCTCAAACTCCTGTTCTCGAGAGATCTGCCTGCGTTGGCCTCTCAAAGTACTGGGATTACAGGCATGAGCCACTGAGACCGGCTCCAAATTTTTATCTTCTGACCTGTCCTGCCACCACCTAAGGTGGTTTGCTAAAATGTCTAAGCTCATCAGATGAGCTGGAAATCAGATTTCCACAATGAATCCACAAGCACTGAAAAGAGATGATTGATTACTATATTTGGTTTCAATAGTTGGAATCATGTAATTGTGGAGTTACCCTATTTTCTTCTCTTTACTCAATTTGAGATGTTTCTGAAAAGGTGGGAAAAATATGGGGGAAGCTCCTTTTAGAGTTGATTTTTCTTTTTTTTGGTAGTCCAAGGTACTAGATTTATCAACCTGGTGGCTGACTATCAATTCCTTCTTTTACTCAACATTTTTTTTTTCCTTCAGTGCTTATTCTGAGCCAGGCACTCTTTTAGTGCTTAAGGTACATTAGTGAGCAAATTATACAGGATTTCCTGTCTTTATGGAGCTTACTTAGTGAGGGTAGGCAGTGATGACATTAAAAAAAAAAAAAAAAAAAAAAAAAAAAAAAGAACGTGCTAAAAGGAATTAAAAGTGTTCCAAGAATAAGAGGTAGAGTGGAGGGTAGGCAGTTTGTAATATTAATTGGGTGATCACTGAAAAAGCAAGAGTTGAATAAAGTCTGAAAGAGGGGTAGGGACTTAGGCAGCCCTGGGGAAGAGCATCTAGAAGAAGGATCAGCTAGAACAAAGGCCCTAGGTGAGAGTACACCTGAAGTATTTGAGAAACAGCCAGTGGACCATTGGATTGGGATGTGAAATTGGGTGGGGCGGGGAATATTAGGAGGTAGAAGTATGGGATGAAAGTGGGGCAAGATCATGTAGGGCCTCATAAGCAACTGTAAAGACTGCAGCCTTTACTGTGAGTGAACTGAGTAGCTATTAGAGGGTTTTAAGCAGAAGAGTGAAACGATCTAGTTTGTGGTTGAAGGGATTATTCTTGCCACTTAGCTGAGGGCAGAAGCGGAGAGAACAGCAAGGAGACTATTGCAATAATTCAGGTGACAGATGATAGTGGTTCAGACTAGATCAGGGCAGGAAAACAATGCAAAGTGGTCAGATTCTGGGTATACTTTGAAGGTAGTGGCGACAGGACTGAATGTGGAATCAGAGAGAAATGCCAAGGAAAATGACAAGCTTATAGCTAGAGCAGTTGGTATAATGGAATTTTCACTGGGATGGGGATGGTTGGGGGTGGAAAAGATTTTGGGGTAAAGGAAGATCAAGAGTTCAGTTTTGTATGTCTTACATATATAAAATTATAGATGTCAAATGGAAATTTGATTTATACATTTGGAATTGGAGAGAATCTGACTAAAGGTATTAATTGGGGAGTCATAGTTGACTTTTTAAGGCATGGACCTATATAAGATCACGATAATGAGCTAGAGAGAGGAGGACCAGGAACTGAGCACTGAGGATCTGCAGTCTCAGATAAAATAGGGTAAATTAGCACAGGGATCTGAGAAACAGTGATTGGTAAGATAGGCAGGAAACCGAGATTGTAGTGTCCTGGAGTCAACTGAGGAAGAGTTGAGGAAGAGTGATTAACTGTGTCTACTACTATTTGAAGGTCTAGAGGTCTAGAGTAGATGATGACAGAAAACTGACTCATGAATTTAGCAGCATTATATCAAATAAGGTCAAGTCTGGAAAGCAGGAAAAAATGGCCAGCAGGTATTATTAATAGGTGATCAATATCACTAATCTTCAGGGAAATGCAAATCAAAACCACAATGAGATATTGTCTCATATATTTTACAACAGCTACTATCAAAAAGATAAGAGATAACAAGTGTTGGCAAGGGTATGAAGAAAAGGGAGTCTTTGTGCACTTGGTGGTAATGTGAATTGGTACAGCCATTATAAAAAACAGTGTGGAGATTCCTTAAAATATTACAAAACAGAGCTACCATATGATACAGCAATCCCATTTCTGTATATATATCTAAAGGAAGTGAAACAATTACCTTGAAGAGATATCTGCACCCCCATGTACATTGCAGCCATTATTCATAATAGCCAAGACACAGAAATGATCTTTTTAGTGTATGTCAATAGATTAATGGATAAAGAAAATACGGTATACGTGCAATAGAATATTGTTCAGCCATAAAAAGAAAGACATTGGGACATTTACAAGAGCATGGATAAGCCTGAAGGAGATTATGCTAAGTAAAACAAGCCAGACACAGAAATACAAATACTGCGTGATCTAATTTATGTGTAGAATCTAAAAAATTAAACTCATAGGAACAGAGATTACGAAGGTGATTTCCAGGAGCTGGGGAGTAGAGGAACTAGGAGGATATTGGTCAAAGGGTACAAACTTTCAGTTCTAATATGAATAAGCTCTGAGGAGCTAATGCATAGTGTGGCCATTACAGTTAATAACATTGTATTGTATACTTGAAATTTGCTAAGAAAGTAGATCTTCAGTGTCTTCAATGCACACACACACACACAATGGTAACTATGTGATGTGATGGATGTGTTAATTAACTTGATTGTGGTAATCATTTGAAACCAATCCAATAGTTCCATAGTTTTTTTTTTGTTTTTTGTTTTTTTGTTTTTTTTTTGGATAAATATAGAAATTGACCCTTCTGGTCTTAATTCTTGAAATTTGTTTTGTCTGAATTCCTTCCTCAGGAAAAGACCTTCAGGCCTCTCAAAAAAAGTGTCAAAAAACTGAAGCTCACCAGATTACCACAGCCAGGCAATGAGATGCCAAACCCCTCATTTATCATGATTGCTTCCTTGCTTCTCCCTGGTTCCTTTTTTTTTTTACACATTGTTACATTTCTTGCCTGCAATATGAACGTCTAGTTTTAATTGGTCAGGGAGACAAATTTCAGACTAATCTCCTATCTCCTTGGCTGCAGCACCTGATTAAAGTCACCTTTCTTGGCAATACTCCTTGTCTAAGTCATTGGCTTTCTTTGCAGTGAGCAGCAGGACCTAGACCGAACCCCTGGTGTTTCAGTAACAATTTCACAATGTATTTATGTATATCAAATAATCACATTGTACACCTTTAGTATATACAGTTTTGTCAATTATACTTCAATAAAGTTTTGAAAAAGAAAGGGCATCAGTTTGACAGAAATAACATAGGGAATGGGCTCACGAGCTACAGGAGATATACGAAGGTACAAAGGGAAAACTTCAGCTTCACAGAGGCAGTAACTTTAGGAAGCATCTGCCCTCCATGGGCTGGGGAGACAGAGGGAAGATCTTGGTGTCAGAACCTTAAAGTTTGCAGGAAGAACCTTTTAGAACTGGGGTATGGGCCTCACAGGAGAAAGTGCTGACTTCTTCCTGGTGCAGGCACCTCTGAGGAGATATGATGAGGCTGGTCTGGAGTGTGTAATAATCGTAAAATCTGGAACCAGCTGCCTGCTGCCCGGGCAGACAGCTTTTGTTGACACTGCTGGCAGGATATGAAAGAGCAAGTCTATTCTTCCTCCCACAGCCCTACAGCCTTACAGCTTTCCTCTGGTGCCCCTACTAGCAGAGTCTGACAGGGAATAGCTGGTAAACAGAAAATATGGTTTTCAGTGTTCTAGTCCCAGCATCACAGAGCAGAGTATTGAAGGCGTGGATGGATGTGGAAAAAAGAGACACTAGCTTAATAACTGGCATAAGCATGGAAGTCACTGGTGACTGTGACTGAAGTACTTCGGTGGAACGCTGAAAGGCAAAACAGCTAGGAGTGGGAGGAGAGAACTGGAAGAGGAAGGAGATTCTTTGGAGGAGTTTGCTGCAAATGAGGCAACAGTGGACAGGGAAAGTGGAGTCAAGCAAATCTATTTTGGGATATGAGAAACAACAGTATGTAGTATGATATTTGCTAAGTTTTTATTGAGACTAACCCATTAATCTAGTAGAGAGTGTAAATTTGATGGTGTAGGAGAGAGAGGAGAATCCCAGGTGTGATGCTTTTCGGTAAAAATGGAGAGCAAATGCGGACACTGGCTTCAGATAGAAGATGGTGGTGTGTGAGTTGGCGAGAGATTGTCAGGGTTGGTCTGGCCTCTTATAGGCATTGATCCATCATTGATTTTCCTGTGCCTGGTGATCAGTTTTCTTTTTGCCTTTTGTGGAGATGATGAGTTATATACCTGGAAGGGCTTTTGTTTGCCATGTTGGCCAGCCCTGCCTGATTTCCACTCTTCTGATCCACACTAGTCAACAACATTCAAATTCAGTTTTTTTGTGTGTGACATATACCTAATCTTTGCATCATGTTACTTTTAGTGTTCCAAAGGAGGAATACAGTAATAGAAGCCTGATAACATCCAGTTCTGACAAAGTAATGGAAAACAATCTTAATATGCTTCAGGAGGAGATATTTTGTTTTTCTTTTCTCAGTGGTCTGCAAATCTTATATCAAAATGCTAAATACCTTATAGATATAATGAGTAATACAGATCTCATAGTTAAAGCTTTGGATATTATCTTTTCTTATGGTGATGACATTAAGAGAAAAAATTTCGTGTCTAGATAGTATCTTTATCCAGAGTTTATACATAATCATTTTCTACCAGAAATGTAATACTTTGGCTTTCCTGAGGAGAATGTCAGACTCTTCACTATGCGTTACTGAAAACTCCTCCAACTTTGTGTAGCTAAGAGATCAGTTGTAATAAGATATATGGATTGGTAGAGCACCTCTCTTATTTAGGCACAATTTGAGTGATGATAAACAAGAAACATAATAATGGCTATTTTGTAGGAGAAGAATACCACAAAGTATGAAGTAGTTCCAGGAAATTTTTAATCCTCTTTATGGCTTTAGACAGTATTGATTTTCAGAATTAATACTTGTCACTTTTCTTTCTCCCTCTCTGTTTCTCTCTCTCTCTCTCTGTGTGTGTGTGTGTGTGTGTATGATTCTAAAGGCATACTGGCCTTAGACACTTCAGGTGCTTGTTAGTAGGTATCGGTGGTGGACCCCCTTCCACTGCAGAAATGTACTGCAGGGAGAAGGACAGGTGGATCCTGAAGAGAGATTAAACTCTGTGGATATAGAAAAAGAATGGGAATTCTCCTGGGGTAGGTTAGAAGATTGAGGGAGTCTAAGGCCCGATAGGAAAGTGCTCACCTAAGACAAGAGATGTCCTCCATAAAGGAATTGCTTGAGATAGTTTTAACTTCTCGGATCCTTCTTTCTACCTCCTGCCAGATGACAAACTACTTGTCATATTTAATATTTAAGTTCCTCCTTAAGTTGTTATTCTCTTGAATGATTCCAAGCCCTGTAGAAATTCTGACACACTTGTACATGAGGATGTTGAAAATGATAGAAGTATAGAGCCTGCCTCTACATCAAACTGTGGCTGCCTTGGAGTTATATGGAAGAAACAGCACTGTAAATGCTTCCCGCTGACTGCTGCCCTGAGGTCAAACTAGAAATTGGCCTAAGGTGTTCAGAGGAGCCTGTAATTGTTAGAGAGACAGCAAAGGGATATTTACAGGACAGTAATGAACTCAAAAGAAGAGTCTGCCAACAAATTAGGTTTAGACGTTTTTAATCCTTATGAACAAAGAATGCAGTACATTGAATCTGAAGTAAGGCTGCTGTGTGGCCGTGGCTTGCAATAGTGGTGGTCTTTGGGCTCCAGAAGCTTTGACAGCAATGGAGTCTCAGTCGGTAGGAAAAGTGAACTCTACTTTTTCGTGTTACTTTTGTTGTTCTCATGGTTTAGAGCCATGGGGAGCCATACTTTACTTGGTCCCCAAGGGATTAATCCAAGTATTGCCTTTCAGTTCATTAAGATATATCCAGATGTCTAATCTGTTCATCAGTAACAGATATAAATAACAATTATCAGTCATTGTCCTTGTGAAAAGTCCTAGAAAATATTCCAAAGCTTTTGCCTGGGGCATTCCACTTTAGAAAAGCTTGTCATTCCACTTAGGATGTAGTTGGATTTTATTTTCACAGGGACCATCAAATTAAATATGCAGAAAAGATTGGGGCATTCTAACTCACTGTGGTCCAGCTAAGTCTGTTGGTGAAGAAATCGCCAGAAGCACTTTTTCTTTTTTTTTTTTTGAAATGGAGTCTAGCTCTGTCGTCCAGGCTCCAGTGCAGTGGCGCGATCTCTGCTCACTGTGAAGTCTACCTCCCGGGTTCATGCCATGCTCCTGCCTCAGTCTCCCGAGTAGCTGGGACTACAGGCTCCCGCCACCACACCAAGCTAATTTTTTGTATTTTTAGTAGAGACAGGGTTTCACTATGTTAGCCAGGATGGTCTTGATGTCCTGACCTCGTGATCCGCCCTTCTCAGCTTCCCACAATGCTGGGATTACAGGTGTGAGCCACCATGCCCAGCCCAGAAGCACTTTTTAAAGGCTAGAATTTTATTGTCTTTAAGTTCAATACCTTGAACTTGATAAGTACTTGGATAATAAAGATCAACTATTACAAAGCTTTAGGAGACCTGTCTTAAATATTCTGGCATACTTGAACACTAGTTCTTTGTATGGGTTTGGAAATGCATTTAAAACATTTTTTGTGACATGTGACATTGCTTAGTTTAAAGGATACGTTAATATTAGATTGAGATATTTTGAACATACAGAATTGTTTAAAACATATAACTGATATGTATACATCCCCCACCCAAGATAGTGTGTATCTCAAAACCATAATATGGGGTGCAAAATCAAGTTGCAAAAGGGTACTTAGCACAATAACATTTGTATAAATTTCAAAAACACATGAGATAATATTATGCATCATTTATGACTAAGCACATTTTAGTAAAAGACCTTTTACCCATAACAAATATAAAAGAAATAACCAGTTCATGAGGTTTTACTATATCATGAGCAATAATCAACTTGCAACAAAAGTCAGAATATATTGAACTGACATGCCCAAAGACTTCTTAATGTTACAAATTGTTAGTCAATAGTAATCTGTCCTGATATATATAATCAATAAAAATAACTTTAGGACTAGAGCTGTAACTACTCCTCTGTTTCATTGGTTACATTGTCTCCTTTGGAATACAAACCTAGAGGCTTATTGATGTTGAAATGCATTGTGTAATAAAATGCTTTTCTTGGCTGAACTTAGCTAGTAAGTAAAATAATTAAATGCCATGATTTGGAGTCCCAGATGATTTTTCTCCAGTAGAAATGACCTCATAAAATTCTCATCGCATTGTGTAAGCTGGATCTCCATTCTTTGCATTTTAAATGATTGATAAGGATGTTGGGATCAGGTGAAATACAATCACAGAAGTATATAATATACCAAGGTTAGTTTTAAAAATAATTTATCAAGATATATGTTATCTTAAAGATAACATTAATTCTGGTAGCACGTCTAAGTTTTCTTTATGAAGCATGCCTGGATGCATGATCCTTAATAAACTCTCTTCTGTTACTTTTAGCACTAGATTGCATAATTGTTTGGTTTTGTTCACTATTCTTGTGTGTTTGACTTTATTTTTTATATAACCACAGTGCCTAGCACAGTACTAGGCACATAGTAGGAGTTGCTGCATAATTATGTTTTGCATAGTTTTAAGAAATAAATTGGTCTTCAGACATAGTTATTTAAATAGAAAAGAGAAAGGTCCTTTAAGAGAGTGAATGAACTAGTCCCTCCATCTAATTTATAATTCAGTTGTTAAGCCACCAAGGGCTCAGATCCCTTTAGCTTCCTGTCACAGAGATCCCAGTAATGTTTTCTTAAGGATTGCAAATTGAGAAAAATTGAAGACTAATCCTCAAGAATACTTTCCTTTAGTATTGTTTTATTATTATTGTGTTCTTGATTGTCACTGTGATAAAAGTGTTCAACTAAGAATAAAGTGGGATAAATGATTCATTGAACAGTATCAGTGTTCTGCCAATACAAACATAAAACGATGATGGTTATTTTCTTCAACTAGACTCTTCTTCCTTTTTTATAAATGATTTTGTGTTTTTTATAAGCAAGTCCTACGGTTTTAAAAGAGTGAAGATTCTGTTGAAAGTAATATATTTACTTAAGCTCACCATAAAATGTAGCACACATCGACTAAGATCTTCTGACAATCCCTTTCCTGTTCCTTAATAGAACTTGGGCGTGTCGTGTAACTGCCTGGTCACTTTCAGTTTCTAAATATTTTATACAGTTTAAATCTCATTCAGAGCTCTGCACCTCCTCTCTTCCCCATGCTAGGCTGTAGCTCCCCAGAGTGTTACGATGGGAAGGAGCAAGAGGGTTTCTTTGTACACGAGACCACAGTTACAGGATTGTAGTCTCCTTCCTTTGGGTCACTGTTGCTTCTCTGGCTAACAAGGACTAGTTGTCTACACCTTCTGCATAACAGGTATCCACATGATGACCCTTTCATAGTGCACATGTGTGAGTTCTCAGGTAGGGACAAGGGCTGTGGGGAGATATGGGGCCTTTTTACTGCACAACTTTCTACCTTGACAGACATGACTTCAACTCCATCTCTTCTACCCAGTCTTTGACTGTAAATTGTATCCACTGGCATTCACTCCATGGCTTCTTGCACCTGTGTTTATATGTATATATGGGTGCTTGTGTGTGCATGCGTGTGTGTTTCCACTGAGTGGCAACATTTTTTAGGGTGCTACTAGCAAAATGGCTACAGCCCAGCTACTTCCATGCTGTCCATTTAACTTATGGGAAACTCACACTCCTGAGCACACCAGATGGTGGAAATGAAGACTGTTTGCTTGTTGGGCATCCCTCCCTCTCCCACTGCTTGTCATAATTCCCCAGTTTCCTTTTCTCCTCTATAGGTGCAGGGGTAGATCAGCATGTCCCCTTCCTTGGCCCCAGCCTTGCTACTGATTGGAAAGATGGTCTCCTTCTACCTTACAGTGATTCCCTTGGAGTCTCCCTTCTTAGAAGGCTTGTGATGTTGTCTGGGGATGGGATAGGAGAAGAGAATTGTAACCTCTCCTTTCTGTTTTCACCTTTCTTCAGCCTCTATTCTCAGTGGGTGGGGAGGTTGGTCGGGGTAGAAGGCTTGGAGTAGTGAAGTCATTTCTGTGGTCTCCTTGTAATCCCTGGAGAAGCCGTCTGGCTCCAGCCTTTGGTTCTCTTTAATATGTGGATCACACATTAAGTGCCTCTTACAGATTTTGGCTCTATTGCCAGTTTCAGGACTTTAGGAAAACATCCATTCAACATTGGGTTTGGGTTGAAACAGGTTATTTAAGAACTTATTTGCTATTAAAACTATTATATACACACACATATTTGTGTAATTCAGAGGCTTTATATAAATATGTTTTTGAATTTTATGTATGGTTATTAATATAAATTACCTCAAGAGAGTTGAATTACCAGAATTTCTCTAAGTGCTTTCCTGGGCTGCTTTTATTATTGTTACAAAAACCTCCTACCTTTATGTTACCTTGGGGAAAGCTTTATTGGAATCATATGTAATATTATTTTGGGGGTCAGATCCTTAATAAGTTGGTTGACCATTACATCATTGATGCCGTAAAGGAAATGATTGCCAATAATGATTTTGTGTTTGGATACTCCATAGTATGCAAATATTCCTGGGAGGCAGGATCAAGTCCTCACTTCTTCATCACTCACTGGAAATTAGACAGTGTGCAGAAAGCACCATAGGCCTTCAGAAGTAGAAGATAATTGGGAAACCAAGGGTGCCAGAAATAGCTGAAGGCACTGAAATGGAAGTTGGGGCCTGCAGTAAACAACTTTCTCCTCCATTCTAGTTTTGACTGTTTGGACAGTGGAAAATCAAATTGACAATGATGCTAAATGGAGGGTTAGGGGAGTCAGTATCGTACAAAGGAAACACTTCAGTACTTGGTGTGTGTCTGTGTCTGTGTGTGTATACTTTCAGTTTTCCCCAAATGAATTTATAAACAGTACACATATTACCAGGTTTTATTACCCTTTATTTTCAACTGATGTGATCATTCTAGTTATTAGGTATGGGAAATAGATTTTAAGACACAGATTTTTGTCTTTCTGGTTTTTATAAAGATAGGAATATTAGCTGATGCTGCAAAGTTCAAACCTGCATGCATAATGTTTAAAACTGAAAAGCAATCATATCAAACTGATTCCAAAATTAATTTAATAGTTTTTGATATACATGCTCATCATTGCTTGAAGAATTATGGAATCGGGGGGTAATACCCAAGCGTTCAGATGACACAGGTCTGGACTTGAATCCTAGCTCTGCCAATTACGTGTTGTATGAACTTGGGCAATTAACATAAATTCTCCATTTCTAGATTTTCCCATCTGTAAAATAGGCATAACACTGTTTTTTAGTGTTGTTGATTAGAAATGACATATGCAAATCACAAGATTTTAGAAGGAGTTCAGTAAAAGATTGCTCATAAGTAGTAATGTGGGGATATCACTACTTCTGAGGTTTTGTTTATGCTAAAATTTCCCAGAACATTGGATGTACACTATTTTAATTTATTCAATAAACACTGAAGAGAATCTATCATGTTAAAGGTTCAGAGGCTTCTAAAACCTTTTAAGAGAATGTTATGCCTTCATGAGAATGATCAGCCTACCACACATCAATCTTAAAATAACTTTGGTGGGTCACTTTTCTAAAAAGTATGGTGCATTTTCTTATTTTCTGAAATATTAACAATGCAGGGTCATTGCTGTAATCATTGATATGTACTGAGTTGTACTGCCATGATTTCTCAGGTGTTATTTAGGTGTGAATGGATCTTTGTTTCTTGTTATACTTCTTGAGTCCTATTATCTGGTTTTTATATTTGCTCTGTCTTTTAATGTTCTTAATGAACTTCATCATTTCAGTTTTGGTATCTTTGTCTTAGCTCTCAAAGTAAAAGAGGGAGGAGGCCCAGCTTCTGAATAGGTTGTGTGGAATAGTTTAGTTAACTTCAAGTTTGCAATGAGCCAACAATGTTTGGTGACTGCTAATGTGGCCATCGTGGCCCTCGATTGCCTTTACAGACATGTAGTTTCCAAACCCAGAAACTATTTTTCTGATGGTCAGTCTACATTAAGAGTTCTGCTAGTAAAATACTGTCACACCAGAATGCGATATAAGAGGAATGATGAAGATGGCAAGAATGAATAAGTTAGATGAGAGAAAAATGGCTACAGAATTGAGAATATTAAGCTTGATGTAAAAAAAACACTAATAAGAACATAATATCTATACAAAGCAGGGACAGGTAAAAATGTGGAATTAGGATGAGAGTCAGAGCACAAATAACATGACTTCTCAGTACTGTAATGTTCTCTGTAATTTTTTAGGGGAAAAATAAGAAACATCCCTGTCTGGGGGCAAAGGGATATCCCTCTATGCTGTCAGGGCCCTATTTCTACTGCTTCAGACTTTGAATAAAATCATTTTGTTTGCTAGGTTTGACTTAGCAGAACAGAAGAATGCTTGAGCTGAGAGTAGAAGGATCTCAAGTATTCACAGGTATCATTGCTTCACTGTAAGTCTAGAAAATTAAGGAGAGCAGATATGGCACTGAAAAAAATTCCTTATCTTTTTCTGGTTAATTTCCATCTTCCTTTCCAGTGGTGCGTTGGTAAATGTTTAATAACTGACTCATTAAAGAAAGTAAGTTTATTATAAATATTATTGACATAAAGGATGTGTAGCACACAGCTTACAACTAATAATATAGGATACTCTTTATCATAAGTTCCATTATAGCTAATTGATCCTCACAAAATACTTTTGACTAATTTTTGCCAAACTCTTCTATCCATAGCCAACTCAAGATTGTAATTTATCTATGATTTGACAAAATGAGACTGTGAATAGATGTTTGCTTACTATTTGACTCAGCAAAAACGTTGCTAATGTCATTCAAAAATGGGCATAGAGCCAAGATAAATTTTGGTTCTTATTTTCATTTATGTTATTGAGTAAAGAGAAAGTGAACACAAAGATGTGTCAGAACTTCATGAGCGGCTTTCCTGAGTTGGATAATAGTTTTCAAATACTGAAAAGATATTAACTTTTTTTTTGTCTTATTCAAATGTAATAGCTACCAACCCAGCGTGCACTTAAAGTACTGTGCATTATTAGCATATTTTAAAAAGTCTTTTCAATCAAGAAGACAGTAAATCAAGCCTTAATCTGTAGCATTTGCGAAGTATTGTGGCCAAGTTTATGCTACCAACATAATGTCTTTGTATGGGGAAGTTGGGAAGAGATGTGCAGTAGCACACCATTGAAGCGGTGTCATTGTCTGGGGTAAATACCCGAGATTTGTTGTCTCATGGCCATGGAAAATAGGACGTGGACACACAAAGAGTAAGGTTCAAAGCTGAAGTTAAATAGGTGAAAGAAAGAACTCAGACTGGTGTGGTGGTTCACGCCTGTAAACCCAGAACTTTGGGAGGCTGAGGCGGGTGGATCATGACATCAGGAGATCAAGACCATCCTGGCTCACATGGTGAAAGCCTGTCTCTACTTAAAATACAAAAAATTAGCCAGGCGTGGCAGTAGGCGCTTGTAGTCCCAGCTACTCAGGAGGCTGAGGCAGGAGAATGACGTGAACCTGGGAGGTGGAGCTTGCAGGGAGTCGAGATCATGCCACTGCACTCCATCCTGGGCAACTGAGTGAGATTCTGTCTCAAAAAAAAAAAAAAAAAAAAAAAAAAAAAGAAGAGCTCTGCAGCAGAAATGGGTTGCTGGTTCTGTGGGGAAATGCTATGAGTTTTATAGATAAGCTTGAGGAGGTGGTGTCTAATTTACACAGGGCATGAAAGATTGGTTGGACAAAGTGTACAATTTTCATAGAGCATGAAAAACAGGTTAGGTCTAGGTGTGCCATTTGCATGGAGCATGAAAATCTGGCTGCCCCAACCCTAATCTTTTATTATACATACACATGGATTGTCTGCCTGACTGGTGACATGTCGCCTGCTTTCTTTACTGTACATGTGGTGACAAAGAAAAGGGAAGATGGAGCCTCCATGTCGAACATACCTGGCCCCCAGGTAGCCCTTTTCTACTGGCATAGCTGCCAGCATTCACCTGTGCCAACTTCCAGCTTGTTTATCTGTGTTTGAAGCTTGATTTTTCAGGCTGCTCTTTGTTAGAAAAGAAATTATTTGGGGACGGTTTTTTTTTTTGTTAAAAGGGAAATTCCACTGAAGACTGTGTTGCTCTAAGTAATCACCTAAGTAATTCCTTAATTACCTAAGTAATCACCTAAGTAATTCCTTTCTATCTCCTGTATCATATGTCCTCCTCAGGAGTGGTAACACTAACTGCTGTTAGGCGGTGTTGGACAACGACTCTTTCTGGTTACTTCCTGCTGAAGAGGGGCATTGTGTGGGGAACAGCAGTTAGGGTTCCTTCTGGTGTTGATCTAAGGGTCCTCGGAAGAATGGCGCATCCATGTGTGGTTCCATCTGCAGCACCACTTGGAATTTAATAGCTTCTAGGTGAGAAGAGATGAATCTTACAAGAAGGTTTTGAATATAGGGATCAAATATGAGTATTAAGATTACCATTATTGCTCAGAGTATTGTAGGCCACAACCATGACAGTAGAATTTGTTTGATACCTGTTAGATAGTGATTTGCCTCCACCAGATGTTGCTGTACTTTACCAGAAGCGTTAATATAGAAATAACATTCTCTATAGGATAAATGACATTGAGTTGGGTGGCTAGAGTAATTTTAGTGTTAACTTTAGCTAAATATTTCCTGTAATTATTAATCCTTTCATGACTTACACAGAGACGCTTAAACTTTCTGACTTGTTCTAAACATTCCTCTTTTTAAACAAGCAGTTATTTTCTTTAGGACAAGAATTTACCATACAGGATCCTTTCTTATATAAAATCTCTTCTTTATAACCTTCTTTGCATAGCTAGAGCATGACATATTAGCAAACTCAATAAAAAACATAGCAGACTCAGTGATAGTAAAACTTTCATGTTTACTTCTTGTCTGTAACTATTATCCCTGCTATAAGGATAGTAATTAAGCAAAATACTATAGCAATTGACATTCTTTGTCTGATATTCCATTCTGGGGGTGCTACAGTATATAGCAAATAGTAGAGTGAGTTTAACAATTCCCTTAAGTGTGGCATAGTAAATAATTACCATTTAAAATTTTACTTGTCAAGATACAGAATTTCCCTTTGGGAGTTTATGAAGTCACAAATGTAAACCCATGGATAATCAAAATCTCCCTGAAAGTATGCATAAAAAAGAAGTTCTAATATCTGATGGTAAATCTCAAGAGGAAAAGTAAAAATGATTGACAGTATCTGGTAACGTGTGGGTGGCACTCAGTAGGATGAGTAGCCCTCACTCATTTACTTATCTTTTACGATTTTCAGCTTAAACTCTATTTTTTTTTTACATTGATAGCTGGGACTTTTTTCAGGCTGTCAGGGGTTGCTCCCTCAGCTTTCCAGGCTTTGACTTTAGTGTGATGTATCCAGGAGTCAATTCCTGTAACTTTTATCACAGAGCGTTGAAAGGAGAACAGTGTAGGGCCTTTCCTAGCTTGGGCTTACAGAAGGAGAAAGAAGGGGTAATTTTACAAACACCAAATCTTCTGGGTTAAATAATGGTGATCCTATTCCTTCGGGATGGGCTTCTGGTAGTTGTGTTAATTCCTGTTGAAAGTTGAAAATGAGCCAGAGAGGTTACATGCTTAACCAGTTCAGAGGTTTCCTGGTTTTATAGGAAATTATTTGTAATGAAAGGCCATCCATACAGAATCTTGAAAGGGCTCAGACCTAATTTTGTAGGGGAATTTCTTACCTGCAGTAAAGCCACGGGAGGAAAGAGTGACCCAAGGAAGTTGAATTTCTTGGGATAGGTTTCTGAGGTACCTTTTGATAATATCATTTGTTTTCTCTAGCTTTCCTGAGGACTGAGGTCTCCAAGCACAATGGAGATGATACTGTATGCCTAGTGCCTTTGAGACTCCCTGTGTGATGGCTGCCTTAAATGAGGGACCATTGTCACTTTGGAGGTACTTAAGTAGACCAAAGTGGGGAGCTATTTCATTAATACTTTTATTACCTCAGGAGCTTTTTCCTGTATGGCACGGAAATGCTTCTACTTCTACCCAGTTAGTGAAAGTATCTACCAATACCAGGATGTATTGGATGCCCTTCGTCTTTGGCATGTGGCTGAGTTTTATCTGCCAGTCCTCCCCTGGATAGTTTCCCGTCCTTTGGGTTTGAAGAGGAAGGAGCCACCTGTTGAGGGGATTATTTTTAAGACAGACTTCACAGGCATTAACAACCTCTTTGACTGCTTTTAATAAGTTCTCTGTTGAAAACAATCTCTGGGCACACTGATAGGTTTTATCCTTTTGCAAGTAAAAAGTGGAGCTTGCCATCCTCTAACTGCAGCCATCTGGAGGGCTGGAAAGTGTATCCTTGAGAGATGGCCCATTCTATCTCTGCAGAGGAGTAATGAGGCTTAATTTCTCTTATGGAGTCTTCCCAGAATAGAGGGGCTTTGAGTGTGTTGAGCCCGAGACTTCCTTGCCACTGACTTGGCTGCCTTTTTCCTTCATCTATTTCATCTGTTCCCTTTTGATGTCCCTTACAATGTATCACTGCTACCTCTCATGGCAGGAAAACTGAGGATAATAACATGTTAATTTCCTGGTGATATTTTATAGGGGACCCATTAGTGATAAAAAATAAGTGTCTTTCTTTCCAAATGGCAGCATGAGCGTGAAGAACTAAGAAAGCATACCCTGAGTCAGCGTAAATGTTAGCTAACTTTCTCTGACTTAATTCAAGATTTTGAATCCTTATAGCTTGTAAGAGCTATCAGTTCAGCCAGTTGAGTGCTTGTGACTCTAGAGAGGGGCATACTTTCAGTAACATCACTCAGAGTGACTACTGCGTATCCTGCTTAATGGGATCCTTGTTCCACAAAGAAACATCCATCCATGAAGAGGGTGCAGTCTGGATTTTCTAGGGGAGTTTCTCTGACATCCTCCATGGCTGCCTAAGTCTGTACCACAACTTGTTTTACAGTCATGCTCAGGTTCCCCAGTTTCCTTGGGGAGGAAAGTGGTTGAGTTTAGGCAACAACAAGTTTTTGATAGAATTGTAAACCCTTCTATCAGCAGAGCCTGATATTTAAGGAGCTGTCTGTTAGCCAAAGGCTCCCCCTGAAGACAGCAATCCAGGTACATTATGTGGGGGTATAAACAGTTAAGCTATTTCCTAGGGTTAATTAGGTGGCCTCTGGTACCAGTAGGGCCACTGTGGCAACTGCTTAGAGGCGTGCTGGCCATCCTTTAGCCACCAAATAAAGTTCCTTACTCAGGCTGCCAGTGGCTGTTGAGTTGGTTCTCAAGTTTGAGTTAAAACTCCCAGGGCCATTCCCTTCCTTTCTGATACATGAAGATCAGGCTTGTTTTAGCTGTTAAAGGCCTTTTGAACTTCAGGTTCCCAGGTTATAAAATGAGTTTTAGCTGCTTGAGTTTCTTTTATGAGGTGATATAAGGGACAAGCTATCTCACTGTACCCAAGTATCCATCTTGATGGTGTTAGGGAGGGGGAAGGAGGAAATGAGCTTAATCTTTCCCTTAATGCTCTGATCCCTTCAGACAGCAACAAACCCAGGCACTTCACTGAGATTTGGCAAAGCTGGGCCTTAGATTTTGAAACCTTATATTATCTGTCAGCTAAGAAATTAAGAAGAGCTTCAGTGCCTTCCTGAGACGCTGTCTCAGTTGGGGCACAGAGCAGTATGTCATCTACATACTGCAAGAGAAAACTCGGAGAGCTCCTTTGACAATGCCTATCCAAACAACTGAAGATTGCCTCAAAATCCCTGAGACAGAACTCTCAGTGTTAACTGGGCAGTTTGGCTGGAGGAATCTTTGAAAGCAAACAGGTATTGAGAGTCAGGATATAATGTTATGCAGAAAAAGTCATCCTCTAGATATAGGACTGTGAACCATTTAGTTCCCTCAGATATTGGAGTTAGCAAGGTATAGGGATTAAGGCCCACCAGATGAATTGGGACTGTGGCCTGATTAATGAGGTAGAGGTCCTGAACTAGTCTCTATTCCACACTGGGTTTCTGTACTCCTAATATTGGGGTGTTACAGGGGTTGTTACAGGGTTTGAAGAGGCCCTGTATTTTCAGGTTATTAATAATGGCTTCTAGCCCTTTCCTAGCCTTTGGCTTTAGGGGATATTGTCTCTGATTAGGAAAAGAAGTGGGATCCTTAAGATGGAGCCAGACTGGCTTGGTGCTTAGAGATTGACCTATTCTTCCGTGAGTTTCCCACACTTCTGGATTAATGTTAGCTTCCACCAGGGGGAGACAAAAAGTTTGTCCTGGGGCTATAAGGATGTTGGCCCCTATGTGAGCTAAAATGTCTCTAACAAATAAAGGAGTGAGACTTTCAGGCATGATTAAGAAGGCATGTGTAAATAACAGGCATCCCCCAACCACAGCTGAGGGATTGAGAAAAATATTGGGCTGAACTTTTCCTGAGATGCCCATCACGCTTGTGCTATAGGAAGAGGGGAGGCCTGGATTACAGAGAGGAGAGAGGCTGTCTCTAGTGTGCAGATGGAGGTCTACCTTCCTTCCTTCAGTTTCCAGAATCACCCTGGTCTCCTCTGCAGTAATGGCAGCTTCAGCCACTCGAACCAGGGATCTGAGACCCAGGACCTGTCGGTCCTATTGGACCATCTGTGAGACTGTTTCCGAACCCAGTGACCTTCATCTCCAGGGGCAGTCTGATCTCCAATGGTCCCTGCCACACTCTGGACAGGGTCAAGATTGCTTCCTCTTGCTGCCTGGACAGTCCTTCTTAAGGTGACCTGACTTGCCACACTGGTAGCAACTAGTGGATGCACCTCGGGGATCCTGGAGTTTGCAAGCCTGCAAAGCAGCTACTAGAGCCTCTGTCCTTCTCTTGTGTTTTCTCTCTTTTTCCTGGGCCTCCTCCTTGTCCGTATAATAAAACACAAAGGTGGCCACCCTCAGAAGATTTTCCAAGGTCCTTTCTGGTCCTATGGCCCACTTCTGCAGTCTCCTTCTAATATCAGGAGCTGCCTATGTAATAAACTTGTTCTTTAGGATGAGCTGTCCCTCGACTGAATCAAGGGATAAGGAGGTGTGTTTTATTAGTGTCTCTTTCAGCCTTTCCATAAAGTCTGTGGGATTCTCATTTGGCTTTTGGTCTATCATGGACAGTTTCAAATAGTTAAAAGGTCTGGCCCTAGTATTTGTAGGCCCTGCAATATGCACATTAAAACATATTTCCTTTTCCATTCATCTGTGGAGTCATTGGGGTTTCCAATCAGGGTCAAGAGGTACTGCCTCTCCTTCCTATTGGGAATGATGGTTCCCTGTATTTCTTCACTTTCCCTATTTTCTCTTTCTGTTTTTTTGGCCTACTATAGGAGACATACTGCTCATCTCTGAATTTCTCTGCTACTTGCAGAGCTGCCTGTTTTCAGCTATGAGTAGGCATTGGCTTAGGAGCAGCGTAACACCACTCCATGAGAGGTCAAACACCTGAGTTAAATTTTGGAAATCTTCTATATGCCTATTGGGGTCATCAGAAAATCAGCTTAAATGTCCCTTTATTTGCCTAAGGTCCTACAATGCGAAGGGAACTAGAACCCTAGTGGCATCACTTTCCTTTGGGCATTTCCTGTCGGCGTAAGAGTGATGCTTGGGGAGTGGAGAGTTTTAGAGATGGTGGAGCTAGAGAAGCTGATGACATAGTTGGAGGAGGCCTCAGATAAAAGGGTCAATAAAGGCCTGGACACTCAATAGCTGCCTCAGATGGTTTTCCCAGAAGTTGCTTCTCTAGTTTTGGGGACTCCTTCCCTATGGGCCTGCCTGCTATGATTGCTTAAAGAGCTGAGTTGATTGGGAAACACTAGCAAAGGTCTAGTAAGAAGGCCATGCCCTTGTCCAAAAGCAGAGTTTCAGGTTCACAGGAGTCTCAGTGCTTTAGAATACATTTCAGAAGCCTTCAGGCTGAAGATGGTCTATTACCCATCTAGAAAGAGAACCAAGAAAAAGGCACCCCTTTAGTCTCTTTCCTTTCCTTTGCAATGGCTTAGTGAGGAGGGTAAGACAGTGGGGACGTCCCCGCAACTGTTTTCCCTCCTTGGTTCCCCGAACCCTGGCATCTGTTAAAGGTGCTGCCCATAGATGCAGACATTACCCTCCATCATGGATCCGAAGGAGCTAAGTAATTGGGATGTGTCACGTTCACACATGCAACAACAGTCCTCCGTTGGTGATTTCCCTTTGACTTCCTAGGCTTGTGTGATCTGCATGACTCCCTGATAGATGGATCTCGGGAAAGACTATGCAATAGTTGCTTTAGGGCAAGGCCCCTTAATGCAGGCACTGTACTGGGTTGAGCTCTATAATCTGCTATTATGGCCTGGACTAAAGTATTTATTCTTAAGCAGTGGCTCTGGTTAACTTTCGGACATAAAATTGCCTTACTGTTTAAGTACGATTGTAATTGGAGGCAGAAAAGATGCCTTAAAAGAACATAGGTACTGAATGGTGGTTTTCCTGCTGATGGGACAGTATTGAGACTAAAATTTGGTTTGGGAGGACATTTTCCTCCTCATTGTTGAGTTTTCCTATTCACAGAAGAAGCTTAAAGCCTAGTCTCTTGTAGAGGGGCACAAAAAGGGAGGAGAATTGGGAAATAGATTGTTTTGGCAAAGGAACTGACACGTGCCTCATGGAGAGGATTCCTATTCCACTAGGTGGTGCAGTAGGTCTTGAAATACCATGGGCTGTCCAGACCAAGGGTAGAGAGACAGTCACTTTGGGGTGGGGCAAATTCTCTGTTCTAGAAAATCACAAAAATGGCAATCTTTTGAGCTACATTTCTGGTTATTACAGTATGTGGTGATCTTGCAAGGCAAGATTACTTCCCTGAACTGTAAAAATTCCCATAGCTTTGCATATGGAGAGGGGATAGGAGACATGGCATTTGTGGACAGGAAAAGAGGAAATTTATGATAGAAAAAGCTTGAAGATTCTGTTGTTGACACCCATCAGGCTGTTGGAGGCTGGGGTTAGTCCAGAAGCCTTCAGGTAACACCAGGGTGTGGCCCTGGCCAGGAACCCTCAGTTGCCTCTGCACCTCTTCCAGCCTCACGTGATGGCTAGGCTCTCCATGAAAGGAAACTGGTTCAAAACAAAGCCAACATTCCCAATACCCTTAGGGCACTGAGGGATTTGCTAAACTCTCCCTGGCAAGCCTATCCCCTGAGTCTTGTAAGGTTGGCAGCCACACCAACCATTTTTAAACAGCTGAAGGGGGCCCAGTGTTTGGTTTGATTTTAAAATGGAGGACAGAGGCCTCAAAATGACAAAAAATGGTTGGGGTTTGCTCCTATACTCACCCTTCCAGTGAATCTACTTTGGATCCTGGACAGGCCTCTAAAATGAAGTGGGGTCATTGTCTGGGATAAATAACCAAGATTCATTGTCTTACGGCCATGGAAAAGCATGACACAGACACACACAGAGTGAGGTTCAGAGTGGAAGTTTAGTAGGCAAAAGAAAGAGAAGAGCTCTCTACCAGAGAGAGGGGTCCTGGAGAAATGGGTTGCTGGTTCCATGGGGGGAAATGTAGCAGGCTTTATAGATGAGTTCGAGGAGGTGGTGTCTGATATACCCAGGGCATGAAAGATTGATTGGACCAGGTGTGTCATTTGCATAGGGCATGAAAAACTCGTTAGGACTAGGTGTACCATTTGCATAGAGCACATAAATCTGCCTTGCCCCACCTTAATCTTTTATTATGCAGATAGGTTCTCTGCCTGACTTGTGCCATGTTGCCTGTTTCTTTACTGTACACGTGGTGACAAAGAAAAGGGAAAATAGAGCCTCCATGTGGAATATACCTGGTCCCCAGGTAGCGCCTTTCTGTTGGCGCAGCTCCCAGCATTAATCCATGCAAGCTTCCAGCTTGCTTATCTATGTTTGAAGCTTGAATTTTCAGGCTGCTCTTTGTTAGAAAAGATATAACTTGGGGACTGTTTTTTGTTAAAAGGGAAATTCCACTGAGGACTCTGTCACCCTTACTCTGTGCCTAAATAGTTTCTTTCTATCTCCTGCATCATCATTATATAGCATTTCTGTACACAACTACAATAGATATAAATAATCTGGAGCACAGATTAGAGTATAATGTGAAAATATACATTTATAATAAAATAATTAGGAAGTGATGAATTTTGAGGATTCGTTGCCTTTGCTTTCAATATAATTTAATTAAAATTTATATAATTTTAAAAAAATATGCTCTGTCGCCACTTTGTGTATTTCCTGAGAAATTAACAAAATAACTCTTACAAGCTGGTACAAGCTGCTCCAGCACATCACTGTTCCTTCCCCCAAAAGCACCAGAGCACAGTGATTACAAAAAAGACAGAACAGAGAATGGTTGATGCACACATGCACTTGTTCATGCTAAAATAGAGGGAGTTGCCTAAATTCAAAAAATTCACTTATTCTAGTTGCAGTTTTACCAGAAATGGTTTGATTTGGGGATATTACTTAAGCTAATTTTATTTCAAGTCAATAGTGATTTTCTATTTTTTGAACTTTATGTAATAAAGCATCAAAATTGATGATCTGACCAGTCCAAATTAATGAAAAGTACAAATTATATTTCAGTTAACTATGGATTTATTATTTCACATATTTTTAATTATTTGAATTTATTATTAAAGTGTTTTAGGTAGAGATCCTTTATATTAGTTACTAATAAAAAGCTGTCATGATTAGCAGCATCTATTTGCATATAGATAATTGGTGTGCTAAATCTTTTAAAATATGAATTCTCTTAATTGGTTTGGTGGATTGCATTATTGTTCCTAATTACTTGCTTTCCCTGTATACTAGGCCCAGCCATATAGGGCTTGTCTTTGGGGGTCACTCACTTCATTGGTGTCAGGTTTTGATTGCATGACTTGCTCTGCTCAATGCAGTGTATGTATGAGTGATATAATCCTTGCTCCTGCAGAAACTTTAGGAAGCATCCTGGGGTTTCACCATTGCTTTTGACTTCTCTATCACAAGAATGGCATTCTCAGATAAGGACATAAAATATATGCACAGAAAGAGCTGCAGACAACTAACATCTGATAAGTAACAGTGACAAATAAATACATTATTGATTTTTCTAAGCTACTGAGTTGTCTGTTGCCATAGCATATTTTAGCAAAAAACTAAATAATATTAGTAGATTCAGCAAACTCTCTAAGCTTGATTACACTCTTTTTGGATGCTTTTAAATATTCAGTTTAAAAAGAAAGATGTGAATTAGAAGGCTACCTATGGGGTACTATCCTCCCTACCTAGGTGACAGGATCATTTGTACATCAAATCTCAGTGACACACAACTTTCCCATGTAACAAACCTGCACATGAACCACCGAAACCTAAAATAAAAGTAGACAGAAAGAAAGGCAAATTTCACCCTTATCCAAATTAAATTAGCACAAATTCTTAATGTGTAGAGTTTATATTAAATAATAATTTACTAGGTTGGAAATAGTATTAATCTCTGTAGGAAGAATTTTTATTGAGCTCGTTTTATTGATCCATAAGTTCTTATCACTTCTACTAATGAGTCAGACACCTATTTAATTACAATTAAAATTTTTGGCTTTCTGAAATTTCTGGCCAAATCAGTTTAATTATTTATGGTAATATTTTCTGCTTTAACTCCTTTCAAATTTCTACATTTATTTTCAATGTGTTGTGCTGGACTTAATTATTCAGAAAATAAAACAAGCATCAGTTGATACCGACTCTATTCCAGGGCTCTATCAGATGCTTTCAGATACATTTCATTGAATTCTTTTAAGGAAACTGTGACTCAGAGAAGTTGAGAGTAACTTGTTCAAGGTCAGATAGCACTTGGTGCAGTAAGTGATAGTGTTAGAATGGAAGACTTAATCCTAGTATGGATGGTTTAGAAATTGTTGATGATCTGCTTCTAAAGATTGTGGGCTTACTTTCTTCTTTAAAAATTAATCAAGCTGTTTTAGTAGCTTTTGCTGTAAAATAAAGAACCTCAAATTTCAGTGTCTAATAAGGAGCATTTCCTTCTTGCATATTGGCCTGACTATTGCTTGGGGCTGGGCGTAGGTTGTCTGGCCTCAGCTGGATGTATTTAGTTCCAGGATTCAGGAGAAGTTCCAGTCTGCTCCAAGTGTTCTCATTCTGGGAACAGGTCTCAAGGAACATAGAACATGTTTTCAGGCTGGAGGGCAGATACTTAAAGGGAAGTAAAATTTTGCAATACCCCTTATGGCTTGTGCTTGGAGCCAGCATGATGTCATTTCACTAGTCAAAGCAAATCATAAGGCCAAGCTCAAGGTAGTGGAGTTGGGAATAATATTACACTCCCAAGGCATGGCAAGGGTGAGGAGTGAACAACAAACTACACAAAACACACAATCTACATAAACATAAAAATGATCTTTTTCATAATGATGAGGCCAAAATTTCATTATTTCTTTTCAAAAAAGTGAATATTGATCTAATATCTGCAACGTTTGTAAGAATTCTTATACAGTCAGCCCTCCATATATGTGGGTTCTGCATCCATGGATTCAACTCACTGTAGATCAAAAATATTTGGAAAAAAATGAATGGCTGTGTCTGTACTGAATGTGTACAGATTTTTTTCCTTGTCATATCCCCTACGCAATACAGTATAACAACTATTAACATATCGTTTACATTGTATTTGTTATTGTGCATAATATAAACATGATTTCAACTATTCCAGAGGATGTGCATAGGTTACATGCAAATACTCAGCCAAGTGATAAGGGGCTTAAGCATGAATTTTGGTATCTATAGGAGTCCTAGAACCAATACCCCATGAATGCTGAGAGGGATGACTATACTTTCAGTATAAGATAACATTTCAAGCAAAGAAGCATTATTTAAATGTTAGATTGATGAGATGAATCAGTCTGGCATTTCATGTCATTTATATTTAAAGTTGACTGTGTTAAAAGCAGAAACATTAATGGTTATGAGCAGAAAAGTATTTGTTAGTTTATATTTGCAGTGTTGTATTTTATAGGCAGACATGTGATGACCTGGAGCACATATAAAATACAAGTCTCTAAGAAGGGGGAAGTGCCACCTCCATTTTATGTGTGTGTGTGTGTGTATATATATATATAAAATATATAATATATATAATATATATTATATGTAATACTTATATATAATATATAAATATATATGCATGGTATATAACATATATCTGCATGATATATTATATATAAATATATATATGTATCTGCAAGAACTTATGATTATCCATTTTTAAATACTCTATCAAACTCTGTATTGCATACAGCATTCAAGATAGTTCCCACTGATCTCTGCCCTGAGTCTCTGATACAGGCCCTTGTATATAATACCCTCTCTTTGTGTTAACTGGACCCGGTAACTCACATCTGCATATGGCAGAAGTGATGGGGTGTTGCTTGAGGGATTAGATTATAAAAGCATGAAGCTTCCATCATGTTTTGACTCTCTCTTTGTATCCTCTTGCTTGCTTTGATGAAACAAGCTTCTATGTGTGAGCTGCCCTCTAGAAAGGTCCACATGGCAAGGGACAGAGGGCAGCCTCTAGCCAACAGCCGTAAGAAAGTAATTCCTGCCAACAGTCATATAAATGAGCTATGAAAAGGATCCTTCCCCAGTCAAGCCTTGAGATGACTGCAGCCCATTGCAGTACCTTGATGCCTGTGAGATAATCTGAAACAGGGTCCCAGTTAAGTAGTACGAGGATTTCTGACTCAAAAACGTTTAGAAAATAAGTGTTATAAGCCATTAAATTTGGAGGGTTGTTACACAGCAATAAGCAACTATTATACTCTGCCACTTCACTTCATATCTGCAGTTACTTTGCAGGGTATAAATATTTTGGATTATAACTACAAATATAAACATTTCATACGTATTAATTTAATATTCAGCAATTCTATGACAATCATTTAAGCCTATTTCTTCGGGATTCTTGAATTTCTTTTAGAAACTTTATTCTTCTCAGTTTTCTTGTTTAGCAAAGAAAATCTTTCTGTAAAGATAAGAAGATATGTAACCTTTTTGCTTTTGACTTATTTGATGGCAAGTCTTAATAGGTTGCTAGATGGCAAAAGTTAGATTAGTACAAACTTTGTTTTACTTTAAAGGCCCATGGCCTCCTTGAGATTACCAGACTTTAACCCCAAATTGGCTTTGAATATAGCCCATCATTACAATATATGTTTTTACTTACAACGTTTTTAATAAAATATTTTCAACATTTTTTTTCCTCTGATGCTATCCAAGAAAGAAACAAGATGAGAAGGGGAAGCAGATTTCCACCCTCTCAAAACTAATTTTCTCATTTGACCTTTCTTCTTGGGAATTCTAAAATACACTGTCCTTTCTGAGAAAAGAAAAAAAAAATCAAAACCAAAAAAGTCCCACACTTAGTCTCCTGGGAATTCTCCCAGTTTCAATTCTGCTATAAATATTTCCCCTGCTCTAGATACCATGTATCTATATTTAAAGTTACTACTGGGTAGAGCAGGCAGGAAATGTATTTTTTTTTTCTGTTTTTAAATCAAGGGTTCTAGCTTTCTTGTGTTTTATTTCAGCTGTGTGCTTTGTGTATGTTTGTGTTTCTGTTGGTTAATTCAAGAATGTATATGTAAGATAGTATAGCAATTTTCCCAGCATCCCAGGGCTGTAAGGAAAAACTATGTCTTCTAGACAATTTGACAGTATTTAGACTGTATTTAAGACAAGAACCATTTACTCTTAGTTTTACAGTGCACATAACTTTGTTTAAGCTTTGCTGGTAATATACTTTTTAATTTAACCTTATATTCCGGTATTTCAGGTAAAGGAAACAGGGATAATTTAGTCATTTGTTTAGAACATCAATGTCCTGGCTCTTTTTTCTGGGTTATGAAGTCTGCTTCAGCTCTCAAGGAGAAAGGTTGAATGCATAAATTAGATTTGAGAGGAAGAAAATCTGCCTTCCCTTCTCATTTGCTCCTTTCTTGGATAGCATCAGAGAAAAATAATGAAAATACTTTATTAAAAATGTTGTAAGTAAAAACATATATTGTAATGATGGGCTATACTCAAAGCCAATGAAGTTGTGGTGCTATACCTCTTGGCACCCTGTGTTCAATCCATTTTTCCAGAATGAACTCCCGTTTCCTCTTTGCATGTTAGTTACTCAAGGCTCAGACCAAGCCTCGGTTCTTATAAAAAGCTTTTGAATACTTTCCACTCTTCCATCATCTCTGATTTCCTTCTGTTTGTGGATCTTTTCCTGTGGAACTGTACCTTTATTTGTTCATGAATTATTTCAAACAAGAGTTTTTGTTTTCTAACTTATGAGACCCATTGGAGTCAGGGCCCATGCCCTTTTTACTTCTTTATTTTCTCTAGACTAAAAGTGACAAGTAATTTGTGGTTGTATTTTAGGCCTTGTGAAGTTAGCAGAATGGATATTTTGGGGTCAGGGTATGTGTCCAGTTCCCTTGAGTAACTTCTCAAGGATAAAATTACACATGGGTGCGTGATTTCCACAGGGACATAGGGAGAACTCCCTACCTGCCCACATCCCATTTGTCCTGCTGCACCCTGCTATTAGCCTTGAACATTTCCCCTTGACTGCTTTCTAAGACAATCCACATTATTTTAAAATGTAGTTTTGCTCTTGGCAAGATTATTGTGATCATGTTATGTGGAATTTAAAGAGTACTGAATTTTTTCTTCAGTTGTCACTTTTTCTTGTTAAGGTTCTTTGGTAATCACTCGGGGTCCAATCAACATGTTACTTCTTAGTTACCTCTCTTGAACAGAATTTTGAAAAGTCAGTCAGAGGATATACAGATGACTAGAAATTAAATTTGTGGGTGAAGGTGATAGTTCACACGAAAAAAGGCACAGGGTAGGAGGCTAGGAATACTCCAAATGTTAACTTACACCAGATTTTCAAAAGTTTAAATGGGGATATCTATATCTATATATCTATCTATATACATATATATATAGAGAGAGATATCAATATAAATTCTAACAGTGTGACTTTCTTAGTTCTGAGCATGCAAATATAGGTAATGATTCAGAAACATTGAACTGAGGATATTGACCAACTTTGTAGACAGTGAGACATAAATGCAATAATTCATTTGACATGAAAAACTACTTTTCCTTTAGGGACTGGAAATATTAATATACAAGACTTCAATGTTGGAAAAGTGCCGAATAGCTAGAGACAGTGAAAAATATTGTCCATCCGGATATTTGCAAATATTTGAATAGTTAAAATTGTACAGAGAAGACATCCGTTTAAAATTTCACGTTAAATACATTTCATCATTATGTATATGTAAAATCTGAGATTTAAATACACAAGCATTAATTAGCTGCCTGTTGATAATTATATACTGAGGGAAGACGAGAGAAGTGGTAGAAGATGAAGGAGGAAAATTGCCTTGAAGTGTGAATTTTATTCAGTACAAAGTGAATAATCCCAAAAAGTCTTGAATAGTAGACTGATATACAGTGTCACTTTTAAATTTTACTTTGAAATTTTTCATAGAGTAAAATTCAGTTTTTCTTGTGTACAGCACTATTGATCTTAACACATGTATAGATTTGTGTAACCACTACCATGATTAGGATACAGAACAGTTTCTAACCCTACAAACTTCCTTTTGCTTCCCCCTTAGAGACACAATGTCATCCACTCTCAACCGCTGGTGACCACTTACTTGTTCTCAAGCTAGTTTTTTTACTTTGGGTAATGTCGTATACATAGAATTTTGCAGCATGTAACCTTCAGGGACTAGTTTCTTTCACTCAGCATAAATCCTTTGTTTTGTGTACCAGTAGTTCTTTACTTGTTGTTGGTGAGTAGTATTTCACTGTTTGAATGGATGTGCCACTGTTTATTCATTCATTTACTCACTAAAGCACATATAAAACATTTTGAGTTTTAGCAATTATGCATAGAACTGCTATAAACATTCATGTATAGATTTTTGTGTGAACATCAATATTCATTTATCTGGGGTAAATCCCAGAGGTGGATTTCTGGTAAGTGTATATACAACTTTTAGTAAAACATTATTAAGAAACTGTAAAACTGTTTTCCAGAGTAGTTGTTCTACCTTGCATTTTCACCAGCAATGTATGAGAGTCTCAGTTGCTCTGCATTCGCCTCAGTACTTGGTATTTCCATTCTAAAGAGTGTTAACCATTCTTACAGGTGTATAGTAATACCTCATTGTGATTTTAATTTGTGCTTCTCTAATGACTGGTGATGTTGAACACCTTTTCATGTGCTTATTTGCCATCCATCTGTATACCTTCTTTGAAAAGGTGTCTGTTCAAGTATTTTGCCTATATTTTTTCTTTTGTTCATTTTTTAATTGGATTATTTTCTTACTATTGAGTTTCAAGTGTTCTTCACAGTTTACAAGTTGAAAGCTCTGACATTGGTATCAATGCAGACAATAGATTAGGCTTCTTATGTTGCAAAATGTTTCCTGTATATCTGTTAATATTTTGGATTATGAAAGAATGCTTACTTCTTCTCCCTAAAGAACTGTTTGTGTGGAGAAAAAATTAATCTTTCTGGTTTTGGTAGACTGTTCCTTAATTGTAACTTGTACACTTGATTCTTAAAAAATCCTCTCAGGTATTACTACTCACAAGTTCAGATAAGAACACCAAAAGGATCAGAGCGACCAGGACTTGTCCAGATTCATAGGTGGTTGAACTAGAACTGGAAACCAGCAATGTGGTATTATCCTCTCTTCCATATCCTTTTCATGATCCCAAAGCAACTTGCAAGTTAAATTTATTCCATTATCTGCATATAATCCATCTGGTCACAGTTTGGGAGAGCAGAAAGCCTTGTGAGTAGACCATTCACGAATCATTCCCATCAAATACATGTATGTGGTATATATTTTTGGTGGTGGATTAAGGTACTGTGTTCTTGGGAGGGAAACCCTAGTACTAATGAATGCTCAGCTTCGAAGTCACACAAGCTCCTCAGTCATATTTTAACCATGTGCTAGTTCATAGCTCTGTGCTCTTTTGCAATTAAAATTTTTACTATTTTATATTAAAAGTGCCAAAGTAAAATGATTTAATTTTTATTAAAAAGTTCTGTTCAGGTTAGTAAGATTATATGTAAAACTGATTACAGTTAAAAAATAAACTATAACTGGAACCACAACACAGCCTAATAAATTGGAACATTATTCTAAGCTTGGATGTGAATCACACAAAATGACTTGAGGAAAATCATATTTTCCAAACCTAGCAGATGTTATTATGTTTCTCAAATCCATTTCCATTTTTTTCTTTTACTCCTCTGAATACAAATTTCCCCAACTGGTATTTATGGACTTTGGAAAGTCACTTAGCTATTCCCAAGGACAAAGGTAATATTACAAACTTTGTACAGTGGTATATAAATAGTAAAGTGGAAGAAGTGGAAGATTATCTTCCATGAATATTCCTTAATTTGTGTTAAACCCCCATTCTCTACAAACCAAAGGAAAGTATTTTTCCCTGTCCCTCACTAGAGAATTATGGAATTATAGAGGAGTCTTTGCACATGATTAGACCATGACATTTGAAGGAGTGTTAAACTTACTTGGGCTTAAGAAAGCTTTTCTAGGAATATTGCCCTGGCAGAGATAAAGTATTTTCTTCAGATTTACTAGCCAAGAGAGACAAGCTTATTTTAATGTTCCCATTGGCCCCATAAGTTATTTCTCTCTATCTGCTATGGAGGAAAATAATTAAATTATTGATGTTTGTTGGCCCATATGTACAGCTGCTTTTTCATTTATATTGTTCATTCACCCAATGTAAATATTCCAGACTTCAAGTAAATCAGTGAGTCAGGACCAAAGATATATTAGTTTGACTAGCAATGCCAATGTTTTAATTCCCTCTAAGGAAAACGATATGGACTGATTTCATGTGCTGCCAACATTAATCTCAGTATGATTAAATTCAGAATATTTAAGTATATATTTCCAGGATTTGAAAATTCCCCTCTCTAGGGTTGCTTCAGAACTTAGATCAATCTTACTTTAATTACTGTTCCTCTGAACAATACTGAAGGAGAAATATGAAGCCATCCCTATCATGTGACTGACCCTGCATGCAGCCCGCTGACAGGCCCCAGGGAAATGGGCTGGTCAGATAGAAGGGATGGAGACCTGCTTTCTGGAAACCACGCTCTAAATATGAGATTGAAAAAATATCCAATCTCTCCATCTCACATTTATGCTAGAGTCCCTTTCTCTGGGGTCAGATGAGTTCCACTGAGAGTCTATACTATAGATGTCATGTAAATATAATTGGGTATTTTGTGTCCCCTCCTGTAAAAAATACTTTTCATTAACTGAACATTTGGAAAAAACTATTTTAACCTTATATTTGAAAGATACAAAGTGGATTTTTTTAAAAGGAGATTTCTGTTGAAGTAGGATTTAGAGAATGTGTGTTCTGGAGATATTAGAGAAACGCAAATGAAATATTAAGTACGTTCTTTTGTGTTCCTTTGAGGGACAAAGAGCATATAGATGATTCTGCATCTATCTGAGATATTAGAAAGAAAACAAACTGTGTTGGCTTCCACAGATAAACATTCATTCACTTTGCTATCTTGACAATCTTTCAAACGAAATAAGAAACATAATTTAGCGATTTGAGTTCTCTCTCTGAGTAGAGGAAATGTTGATTGTGTTTTGCATAGCTAGGGAGCCACCAGTGCAATAATGTGGGACAAATCTTCCTATTTAGATGTAGCAAAAAGATGTTTCTCAGGGTCTATTGCAACATCTTTGATTGGCTTTGATTTGCAATGTCAAATTTGGAGATCACATTAACCTGGACAAGGGAACGGCTTAACGTCCCAAGGGTGATGTTTTACTTTCCGGTACTGAAAGTATGAACAGAGCACTTTCAAAGACACCAGTGTCCTCCATTAAGTGCTTCCTGGTAAATATGAAGGGGATCTCTGTTTTCATCATCAAACCTTTTAAGCTGTTCAAGTCCCTAGACAAGCAGTAGGAAAAGAATAAAATAGCCCAAAGGGAAAAACACCCAAAGCAATGTGTTTGCTTTAACGAAAATATTTTGGGTGTTTAAATAATAACAAATCACCGATCACGTCATTTTATTACTTTAAAAATACTTTAAGATATTAATTAGCTCGAGTTAGCCGATCCACAATGTGAGCATATGTCAAAACAATATGTTGTACAAGATAAATATAAAAAAAGTTATTTGTCAATTAAAGAAGTAAATTAGTAAAGAAATACTTTAGGGTTTTCATACCTTATAGATTAGAGGGAAAATAACCAAAAGTAGTAATTTTTGAGAAATAAAGGGACATGGATTATTTAATAATTCTAAAACAAATGCCACATTGTTTTATGCACACAGGGAACTAGATAATGGAAGAATTTCTTGGCAGAATGCTTAATGCAATAAAACGAGAGATGAGAACTGGCCTTAAGAAAAGGTCAGGTCCAGAATATTGTGAGACAAGCAGTTCGTGCTCTCTACTTTTGTCCAGTATGTCAGAAAATGTAACAACCAAGCAAACTGACGGTTTTTAATTTGCACTCCCCCCTGCCCCTCTCCTCTTACTGTTAAGCCTACTCAAATGCCTCAGTTTGGGTGTCAAATAAACTCAGTCACAGTTAACTTTGGAGTGTTATTAAATAATCTTTCCATATGTAGGGAGCTCACAAAGAGCCCCTGGTCCTGCAGTCTCACCTGTTTACTTTATTAAAATGTTTACTTGCTCTTTTTGAGCAGGATAGGGTTTAGCCCATTTGTAAAGTGTTTTGCAATTGGTTTGGAGTATCATTTTTATTCTGATGGATTAAAAGCAATATATATGTATACAAATATATATATTGTTTTTAATATATAATATTTAGTACATCAATTATTTCTACTCCTAGGCATTTTGTCATGATTATTTTTATCATGGACTGTAAGTCAGCACTGTGGGAGTCAGATGTGTAAAGAAAGAAAATAAAATCTGAAAAATAAATTAGGAATTTTTAAGAGACTTTTGGGTATTGATGAGAATGCTTGATGAGAGGAATCTTGGGACCATGGATTTATTTTCCAGCTTCAGTCAGAGGTGTTCGAACCAGAGTGACTCCATTTTGAGTGAGGTCTAAGAAAATGAGCCTGAGAATTGTTGGGCTGCATTCTCAGAAAATTAGGCATTCCTAGCCCCTAGATGTTTATGATTCAGGAAACAAATTAATAATATTTACTAAACAGACCCAGACTTGGGAGTGTCCAGATATGTCAATGTCTGGAGAACAAAGGCATTCCTAATTTTGCTTTAAAGATAACAGTGTTGATTCTTGCAAAATATACTAATTAAGAAAATTAATCCTTTATCACAAACCCTTGGAGCAGAGCACATCTCCCCATATATATGAGTATTGTACGTGGGGTGCATGTGCTCCTCCTCTTACTTTCAGGAATGTCCTACTTTGTCTATGGAGTAGCTGTCCTTTCACCACTGTACTTTCTTAATAAACTTGCTTTTGCTTCGCACTGTGGACTCACCATGAATTCTTTCCTGTGCAAGATCCCAGAACCCTCTCTTGGGGTCTGAATTGGGACCACTTTCCTGTAACATGACTGCCTCATTCTCTTTCCCCTATTCCTATTACTACCCATCTATTCTTGGCAAAACAAGTGTTATGAAGGTAAGATTTGGTTTCTTTGCTAGGTTTTAAGAACCTTTCCAGAAAATAAAAGTTTAATCAGTTTTGCTTTTTATGAGAAAATTCCAATAATGGAAATGGCAGGTTTCTATAGTTACACATTATGTTTCCTACATTTAACAAGAGAAAAGCTCTTAAGCAAGAAGGAACATAAATGGTTTTCATTAATAGTCACATAATATTGCTTTCTACTCTCAATATAACACATTAAAATTTAATCAACTAGTTAGCAAATGAACACACCTAATGTTAATTCTTCAAACATGCTTTTCATATTTGGATCTTCATTCTAACTAATATTTTTTTCTTTGCTTGGAAACGTTAAAAAAAAGTGTGTGTTCAACATTGTGTTTGTCACCATTTTCACGGCCTAATGCCTTACAGAATATTAGTACCCATAAATTATAATTAAATACTATTCCCAAGCTGCTTCTGCAATGCTATAGTCTGTAATTACATGCAACATAAATTTTTTAAAAAATGGTAAATAAGTTGACACTCAAACTGCTTTGAAATGGAGGTAAGACTTTTTCTACATCCCTAAAATCAAAGTTCTTCAGTTACTAGGTTTTTGTAAACTATACCACTACTATCAAGTGAGACTCTCGATTAGGACAATGGTTCTCAACTGGAGACAATTTTGCTCCCTTTTCCAGAGGACATTTGGCAATGTCTCGAGACATTTTTGGTTGTCACCCAGTTGAGATGCTATTGGCATCAAGAGAGTAGAGGCTAGGAATGGGGCTAAACATCCTGCAATGCAAAGGACAGCCCCTTACAAAAAGGAATAATCTAGTCCAATGTGTCAATAGTGCCATGGTGGAGAATTTCTGATCTAGGACAATGTCTCTTCATTCTGTGTCAAATAAGTTAGGCAACCAAGATACATTAAATAACTTAAATTATTAAAAAGCCCTAAAGGTTTTTCTTTGATTTTGAAATCAAATAAGATGTCATTGGCACGAGTATATGAGTTTTAATTTAATGTGTTATTTAGGGTGGAAAATGTAGAGCAATGAATAAAAAAAGGAAAAAATTACAATAATGTTTTCATTAGGAGATCAAACTTGTTTTCAAATATAAATTCTGCTAAGGTTTTTTTTTTTTTTTTTTTTTTTGGTCAGCTTGAGTAGATTCTTCTAAGGAAAATAATATGTCATGTAATTATACATGACAAAATTTTCAAGGTTCTGTTAAAGTGACATAACTAAGAGAAATGTGTTGGAATATCCTTTCTTGGAATAGGAAGAGTTGTCAAGATTGAAAATGTTATTTCATTAAATCTTACTTATCCCCAGAAGATTTCAAAAGACATCCCCTCCCTCCCCAAATAAAATTAATGGTTATCATTTTGTTCCAGAGCTCTTAAAGAGCAAAGTATTTTTAAAATTTTCTTGATTGCTCTACTTGATCACTATTAGCATGTAGTTAAAATTTTTTAAAATGTGCTTTTAAACAATTCTGGTGAAGCTTGGAATAAATGCTACAGAGATACAGAATGTTGAAACTCACTTTACTCGTGAACATAACTAATTCAGTAGAATATAAACTCCATGGAGGCAGGGATCTTGTCTGTCAGGAAATTAGCTCTAGTCCCAGTTACTGGAACAGTTTCTTATAGATGAGATAAATCTGGGAAATATTAGTGGGATTGACACAATGAAATCAGTTGCATCAGTCTGTAGATATGCAGTAAATATATCTATATTTAAACAAGTAATACATGCATTCAGAAGAGGCTACTTAGAATAAGAAATGGCATCAGATAGTCTACAATTGTGTTGTATACTCAAAAAGCCCAGAATAAGCTAGTCTTATTTTTTTTAGATACCTGTAGCCCATATTTGCTATCGAGACTCATATTTCTTGCTTTCTTTATCTAGAAATGTTGTGTAAGCTATAGGCTATGAAAGTTAGCATGGTGACAGTGAATTGCACATCTTACACATTTGCCACACCACTCCCCATGCTGTGTACTGCTGTAGACTGACTGCTTCCACCAACTAGCACATTTACCCACACAAAACGAAGTTTCACTCAAACAAGCCATTCTTTGATTCTTTCAAGGATATTTTATTTGAAAATTTATTCCTGTGACTTTCTTTTTTTAATTTTTAAATTTTTTAAATTTTTTTATTATTATTATACTTTAAGTTCTAGGGTACACGTGCATAACATGCAGGTTTGTTACATATGTATACTTGTGCCATGTTGCTGTGCTGCACCCATCAACTCATCAGCACCCATCAACTCGTCACCTTTGACTTTCTTTTAGCTTTATTTATGTATTCATTTTTGAAGTATATTTAATTTATTTAATTTTCCTACGAACAAATTATAACTCATTATGGAGCAGGAGAAATTAAAACTTACTTGGATATATCATTTGAAATTGGCAAATGGATAATATCTTCACTGCAAAATTTTAATTTTCACCTGCTGACTGATGACTTCCAATTTATAACTCCAGTTCAGCTTTCTTAGGCAACTCCAGACCTACGTTTCTAACTTTCTACTAAAAAACTCTATTTAGCTTTCCATAGGTCCCCAATTACCCTTGCCTTAAACCAAACACACTGGATTGTTTCCACCCAAACTTGATTTTTCATTTTCACCAAAATGAATTTATTTTCCCAATTTCTGAGAATATGGCAAAGCTCACAAACCATAATTAAGTATTTATCCACAACTCAACCTTGTTTCTCAGCAACTTAGAATTCTGATCACTGAATAAAAAACAGGTTATTTTTTTCATGACTCATGTTTGTACTATATTATTGCATGGTCAGCAGGTCACCATATAAAATAAAAATTAGGAAAAACACTGGCTGTTAGTGTGAAAATGTATAAGGTCTTTAGGATTGCTTTATGGATATTTGCTAGTATTAGGGTAATAAAAAAGGTAAAATTAGGAGAAGCTACTTTTAAATGAAAATCAGTGAGGACAAATGCGTGCCCCTATTTGTATGTTGAAAGGAAGCTGCCAGTAGAGGGGAGGGAGACGAGGAATTTCATGAGATGCTACTCTGAGAAGGTGAGTAGGGGTGAAGTCGCTGTACAGGTGTCAGGAGCAGCCCCACCTCCTGTAGGATAGAAGGGAAGATGGCGTGCATTTTTGCAGAGGTTAGAGAATGTTTTCAATCGGGCAAGGAAAATTTCTTTTCTTATAATCTTTCATCCTCAAATCTCCTTATTTATTTATGCCTTATCTCTCTCCCTTTTCACCTATCTCAGTAGTTTAAATTTGCCTCTGGGATTATCAAAAATTGCCTTAATCTTAAATCCTTAGGAATGTTTAGACTGGTTATGAAAAGGCCTCTTGAGGGTTTTCTTCTTAGTTAGGCCACCTTTACGGTGGTTAGTAACGAAGACAGATTATGGTCTTCTTCCCTCTCTTCCTTCTGTGAATGAGAGGATAAAGATTTGTTTGGGAGCTCTGGCACAGGCACTTACAACAGGATTAAGTACAGAATAATAATACCTTCTGCATGGCATTAAGAGCTAATAAGGACCTAATGCATATTAAACAAAATTTATTATGCTCTAGCAACTTGATTATCTCCTTTGGAGAGAGCAAGCATCCTGCTGACTTCATTCCCATCACTACTCAGACTTGGCTGGGTGACTGACTGCCTCACAATTGCAATGGAATTGTCCTCATACTCACTTTAAGTTTCTACTTAGCTGAAGTTGTAGGGGTTTTCTCATTCAGAATTGGACCAAATTAGTCAGTCGTCTTTGGAAAAACTATCCAACATGGTGTACAGTAAACTTAAGGACAAGATTTGCAGAGATAATAAAGGTACCTCTTCAGGAAGTGGAGCTCTAAAAACAATTGAGAATTGTGAAACTTTTTGACTGGCAGAGTAGTTCTGCATTAGATCATATTGGCATGCTAATGTTTTTTCTTTAAGGGCTTTATAGGTAATCTTTCTTTCTGATAGCTCTCTCTCAACTGGTAGAGAACACAGTTGTACAGATGGTTTCACAAAGCCTTAGAGATTAAGTCAGTGAAGATTAAACAGAGAGAAGAAAATTGTCAAATCTAACTTATCCCAATTGCCGTGGCTACTAGATTTGTTCAGTAATGACACAGATTGTCTTTATATTATTTCTTTTTCTCATGTAGGTAACCTATTTTTTTCCTTTGTGATAAAACATCATGCAATCAGACATATCTAGTAATATGTACCCCAAACAAATTCTGTACAACTTTTGAGGTCTAATTTAAGTTCTGTAGCTACGTGAATGCTCCATACATCACTACAAATCTTAAATGCTGTCTTTTTTTGGTGAACATTTAAAATGCATACACTCTTTACCAAGTAATTCATTTTTTAACAATATAACTGGTTTATCAAATATACTTGTCTGGTTTTTCTTACCAGAGGAATCTTCTCTGAAAATAAAAAATGTATTTTGCTTCTAATTTATGAACAGGTGCTCAGAAATGATTTCTGTTTATTCATGACATTTTAAAAATTATAAGTACAAGGACCTCATCAGTGTTAAGAAAGAAACACATGTCCTTAAGTAAATTTCATAAAATTTTAGAAATAGAAATAGGCATTTTATAATAAGTCACTTTTTAGTTGGAGTCCATAACTAAAATGAGCTGATAAACCAGAATTGCAACTCAAATCTCAATTTCAGTCAAGATGATGAAATTAACAGGGGAGTAGGGAATTATGGGTAGCTTGGCCATTTAGGGATGTATATAATTTTTTCCCAACTATTTGGAAGACAGTCATGCACATCTACTTATGTGCCAGAATTTAGATTTGCACCTTGAGTGCGATGGAATTAATTTTACTACAAAAATCTTGACCGGGTGATTTTATAACTTTGAAGGTTAATTTTATGGAGTTTTAGCCATTTCCTTTTTGCTTTCTCTTTCTTTTACAAAACTAAGAAAACATAATGACAACTAACCATCAAACAAAGCTCATTTGTTATAATGACAAGTGATAGTTGTTGGTAATTTTACCATTCATTTTCATCAAAAATAATAAGGTTTGCACATAAAACATCAATACCAAGTAACTTTTTTTTTTTTTGCTTTTCTAAGCACCAGTTTTTAGATTTAAAAAATTGTGCTTTAATGTGTATAAATTTGATAATTTTTAGTTGAGTCCTACAGATGGGCCGAGAGGCATTCAGCAAAGTATATACATTTGATAAATAGTTAGGAGATCAATTAGTTATATGGCTACAGAATGCAGCTATTATCCCAGCCTGTTACCACAACAAAGCTGTTTTCTATGAACATAAGGAAGATCAGACCAGGACAGAATGGCAACCCAAGGCCTGCAGATGGAAGTGGAGAATTGATGCTGGAGTCTTACCAAATAATGACAGAGAGGCTGAGATGGCGGAGGAAGTCACCATAGGATGACTCAGCTAGGACACTGAGATGTGCTTCAATGCCTGAGCCTCATTTCTCTGCAGTTTTTCTCTTTTGTGTTTCATAGATTCTTGTTCAATCCTGTTTCAAACTATCCTGGTTTGCCAAGAATCTTCCTTTATTGTCACTTCCTATTTTCTTCACAAAATTTCCTTGTCTCTGGGTTTCAATCCCAGTCATTTCCTTCTCTTCCTTCTCCTTACCCATGGTATTGGATATATGTGTTGCTGTCACTAGATGTCACTTCTTCTCTAATTCTCACATGATTGGGTCTCAGTTTCTTATCAGTCCTCAAGTGCCCAGAGAGCCATTCTTCACATCGAATTAAAACACATGATAATCTTTTTTCTACAAACAGTTTCGTGCTTCTTGACCTAATTTTGCCTTTGGCACTACTCCCTTTAAAATCCAAATTCCCTTCAACTATAAAGTAAGTTAATAGCTAGATAGAGGTTTGCAGTGCCAACAATAGTATTAGATTTTGCAATGTGTGTATGGGGAGTAGAGAGAGGAGATTACAACCAATGCTGGACAGAGATGTCATATGGGTTACATAATTGTAAAATAAAAAGTGCATCTGGGAAGGGAGAAGAATTGAGGGATTGCTGAGGATAGGAAGACTTCAGAGGTGTAATTCTCTTGCCGTGAGAGAGAAAGATTAATAATGAAGGAAAGGGAAAAACGTAAAGATTTTGTGGGGTTGACTTATTTCCTCTCCATTATGCCTATAGAACTGGAGAGGGATTAGTGTGGTAGAACCAATAAAGAAATTGCTTGCTGTGATAGCATGTACCAAAGCAGCACAGCTTTTAAAAGATGACACTGTAAATTTCAGTGCAAATGCCCAGGCAGTTAACTGGAGGTTGAGGACAGTTCACAGTCCAGTAAGTTTATTGTACCATATTCATTTCTAATAAATAAAATATTACATTTTAATTTTTTGTTTAACTTGGCAAATATTTCTTGAGCATTTATAATGGACTCAGCTATGCCATGTATTAGAGATATTAGAAAGAGAGAAAGAAAGGAAGAAAGGAAGGAAAGATAAAATAAAGAAATAAAAGATAGAGAGCAAAGAAGGAAAGGCTGGAAGTGGGGGAAAAGGAAGAAGAAAAAGAAACTGGATTTTGGTCCTCAGAGGATACATGTCCATATGAATTTTGTCATTATCTTGGGTTGTCTCAATAAACTGCTGATGAATTAGAGTGCAGTCACGATCTGAATGAATGTGAATATTATAGTTTGCTTTAAATTTATGAGCCAATGACTATCACTTTTCTTTGGATTATGTATTTTGGCCCAGAAATAACTGAGTGGTTGCTTCAGCTAGCTACTTCATCTTGGATATAAAGAACCAGACATGATGACATTATTCATAAGTGTGCCATGAATGTAACAACTCTAATTGCTTATTGCTGTTGTTTGATTTGACCCTTATCAGATATCTGATGCATGGTTCTTTTAAACCACTAATTTTGGTCAGATGGTCAAGTGGATCTGAAGGAAACAGTTCAGTGACAGCTATCCTTTTCATGTGTTGATGTTCTGAAGTAAGCCTAGGATAGAGACAAAACCCATAAGTTAAAGCTACAATGTTACCCCATGATGGTGAAACAGGATGTTATGAGTCAACCTGTAAATTCAAGCAGGAGTTGCTGCTGCTTTTTTTTTTTTCTTTCAGAAATTGAGAACTCAAGGCCACAGTTTTCGAGAAGCAAAGGCTTTACTTACTCCATGTTCTAAGTTTAGAGAACTCACAGATGCTGGGCCAGTCACTTTTCTGCAGTGATGATTAAGAAGTACCTGTTCATCAGAGTTGGCCCTTGCAACCTAGCCCCATTCCCTCTTAGTTGATGTTAGAGAAAGTCTGGTAGTGAGCTGGTGTGCCTTTTGCAGGGAGTGTATTCCTCATGAAGAGAGGCCATCTTCTGCATTCTCCTTCCTGTGGGTGATGAGTGGGGCACTCAACTTGTTGCTTTCTGTCAAGGCAAGGAAAGGGGCTAAGAGAATCACTCATAAACTTTAGACTTCTCTGCTAGAGGAAAAAATGATGTCTAGTTTCCTGCAGGATTTCTGCCAAGCAGCTAGGCTTTGCTGACCTGCTCTGTTGACACTGGATTGGCAAAGAGCACTGAGGAGATTTGGTATGGTGGTGCAGCTCCTCAAGTTCCCAGTTTCTAGAGGTATGGGAAATAGACTTATCTATGCCATAAGCTCCAGAGATGAGGGCTAAGGTGGGTATATGAGACTGGGGTTGTAAGTTTGCTGGGGACTGCTATAGCAAAAAGCAAATGGTCATATACCAGAATGTAAGCACTTGGGGGATACTTAAAACAAGGGAGGAATAAGCTTGCAAACACATAGAAAAATGTCTGATTTCTTTCTTCTTTACCTGTATCAGTATCAAAGATAACCCAAATGAAAAGGTTGGGGATGAGAGACCAGAAATAGTGCTAATACAAGAGCATTCTCACCTATTGTGTATTTTAAACAATTTTCTCTAATTGTATAATTTAATATTTTAAGTGATTAGAATGAATTCTTAAAAACACACATGGAAAACTTTAGTGCATGTTAAGACTGAAAAAAAAAATCAGATAATGTGTCATAATGAAACTCACAGCCCAGAGGATAAAGAAACTCAATACAACATGGTTGGTGATGGTTATGGTGAATGTAAAATTTGTTTTATATTTATACTGTGTGGTTTGAGATTGCTCAATTTCAAGAATTACAGTTCTGCTCAGTGAGCCCTGCAGGAGATGGATAGCCCCAAAAGCTGGTGATTCTTGGAATCTTTCATCCTTTGCTGTGAGCTTTAATGATTAACTCAAGGAAAACAGAATATATTTGGCAAAAATTACACGCCATCCTGCTACACTTAACAACACACTAGATAAATACATGAAGGACAAACATCCCACTTAGTAGTGACACTTTAAAAGTTTTCTCTTTGTTAAAATAGGAGTGATGAAAAGATGCCATTAATCAAACCTCTGCAGCATTTTATTGAGGGCATTAGCCCATACGAATAAAAGATGTAAGGACTGAAAATGAAGACATATAAATTTTCATTATTCACAGATGACATAATTTTATGTACAAAAATCTTCCCAAATCTATACATAAATTATTAGAATAAGAGTTTAGCAAAGATACCAGTTAATGTACAAGATTAAATTGACTACCTTTATTAGAAATTTATGGTTGTTAGAGAATGATACCATTTAAATAGCTTTAAAAATATTAAGTAGTAATGATAGGTTCCTATAGGATTATGGTGACCACCCAAATTTGAATTTCTCCCCATATCTTCTAAAAATATTAATAAGAAAAGAAGAAATGCACCCTTCAGCATAACTAGGAGACAGAGAATACTACAACTTTATATTAACTCATGAAGAAATATTGACAACCAGGAGTCACCTCTGGATCCCAATCCCATAAAGAGTCAGAGACTGTGCAGAAAACAGTAGAGGGCAGCCAGGTACTAGAAGGCTTGAAACAAAGATCAAATTATCCCCTGAACAAACGTTCTTACTCTGAGGGTGGAGTGGAAATGCTGTGAATCAACTGGAGCCCTTGTGTAGTAGACTACCAGAAATTGGGGAATCAAAAGGAAATGGCTTGAAAGTTTATGGGACCAACCAGAGGTAACTAACTACAGGAAGCATAAATTTTGGGGTCCCAGGAGGTAACTTAAAAGAACAGAGGTTTATCTCTGAAGGATAACTGATGGAGGAAAATAAAGAAGCAAGCAAAATATAAAAGATAAGTCTGTTTTCACACTGCTGTAAAGAAACTACCTAAGGCTGGGTAATTTATAAACAAAAGAGATTTAATTGACTCACAGTTCTGCATGACTGAGAAGGCCTCAGTAAACTTATAATAATGGTGGGAGGCGAAGGGAAAACAGGCATCTTCTTCACAAGGTGACAGGAGATACAGGAGATAGAGCAAGCACAGGGGAAACTGCCACTTTTAAACCATCAGACCTCATGAGAACTCACTCACTATAATGAGAACAGCATGGGGAAAACTACCCCCATGATCCAATCACCTTCCACCAAGTCCCTCTCTTGACATGTGAGGATTACAATTAGAGATGAGATTTGGGTGGGAACACAGAGTCAAACTTAAACCACATTATTCTGCCCCTGGCCTCTCCCAAATCTCATGTTCTTTTCACATTTCACAACCAATCATGCCTTCCTCAACAGTCCAAGATATAATGGGGGTACAGGCATTGGGTTAATGTTCCCATTCCAAATGGGAGAAATCGACTAAAACAACAGAGCCACAGGCCTCATGCAAATCTGAGACCCAGCCTGGCAGTCGTTAAATCTTAAAGCTCTAGAATCTCCTTTGAATGCATGTCTCACATCCAGGGCATACTGATCCAAGGGCTGGGCTCCCTCAGCCTTAAGCAACTCCACCCCATGGCTCTGCAGGACACAGCCCCTGCAGCTGCTTTCACCAGATGGTGTTGAGTGTTTGTGGCTTTTCCAGGCACGTGGTGCAAGCTGTTGGTAGATCTACTATTTTGGGGTCTGGAGGATGGTGGCCCTCTTCTCATAGCTACACTAGGCAGTGCCCCAGTGGGGACTCTATGTGGGGGCTCCAACCCCACATTTCCCTTCCACACTGCTCTTGCAGAGGTTCTCCATGAGGGTTCCACTCCTGTAGCAGACTTCTGCCTGGACATCCAGGTATTTCCATACATCTTCTGAAATCTAGGTGGAGTCTCCACAGTTCAACTCTTGTCTTTTGTTGTACTCACAGGCTTGATACTATGTGAAGGCTGCCAAGGCTTGGGGCTTACATCCTGTGAAGCAATGGCCTGAGCTGTACATTGGCCCCTTTTAGCCACAGCTGGAGCTATAGCAGTTAGGATGCAGGGCACCAAGTTCTGAGTATGGATAGAGCTACAGTGCCCTGGGCCCAGTCCACAAAACCATTTCTTTCTCTTAGGCCTCCCAGCCTGTGATGGAAGGAACTGCCATGAAGATCTCTGAAATGCTCTGGAGACATTTTTCTCATTGTCTTGGCTATTAACATTCAACTCCTTGTTACTTATGCAAATTTCTTCAGCCAGCTTGAATTCCTCCCCAGAAAATGGATTTTTCTTTTCTACCACATTATAAGGCTGCAAATTTTCTAAACTTTAATGCTCTGTTTCCATTTTAAACATAAGTTCCAATTTCAAACCATCTCTTTGTGAACACATATGACTGAATGCTTTCAGAATCAGCCAGGCTATATCTTGAATGCTTAGCTGCTTAGAAATTTCTTTTGCCAGGTACTCTAAATTACCTGTCTCAAATTCAAAATTCCACAGATCTTTAAAGCAGAAAATGCCACCAGACTCTTTGCTAAAGCATAGCAAGAGTGACCTTTGCTCCAGTTCGAAATAAGTTCCTCATCTCCATCTGAAACCACTTCAGCCTGGACTTCATTGTCCATATCACTCTCAGCATTTTGGTCAAAACCATTCAACAAGTCTCTAGGAAGTTCCAAACTTTCCCACATCTTTGTGTCTTATTCTGAGCCCTCCAGACTGTTTCAACTTCTGCCCATCACCCATTTCCAAAGTCACTTCCACATTTTCAGGTTATCTTTATAGCAGTGCCTCACACCCACTACCGATTTTCTGAATCAGTCTGTTTTCATACTGCTATGAAGATACCACCTGAGACTGGGTAATTTATAAACAAAGAGACTTAGTTGACTCACAGTTCCATATGGCTGGGGAGTCCTCAGGAAACTCACAGTCATGGTGGAAGGGGAAGGGAAAGCAGGAACCATCTTCACAAGGTGGCAAGAGAGAGCAAGCACAGGGGAAACTAACACTTTTAAAGCATCAGATCTTGTGAGAAATCCCTCACTATCATGAGAACAACATGGGGAAACTGCCCCCATGATCTATTCACCTCCCACTAGATCCCTCTCTCAACACGTGGAGATTACAATTCAAGATGAGATTTGGGTGGGGACACAGAGCAAAAATCATATCATAAATGCCTTAAATAAAATTAGTACTGAATAATAAGAAATACCAAATATCCCAAAAAGGTACATCTATTAAAGACACTGCAATTTACTGTGCCAACTAAGAGGGTGATCTTGAGCTAAGAAACGTTAATCCACCAAAACCTTCACCTTAATTTCTTCCCATGGAAAAACACCTGTTATTTAAGGTTTGGAAAAATCCAAAACATTTAAAAATAAACACAGTATGTCAGGCAACACCCACACCAAAGTTATTCAAGAGTGAAATAAAAAGTGGAAATCAAATTTTTTCACATGGTAAAAACACTTTTCACCTTTCTCATCACCAGGAAAACAACCAAGAAGCAGAAGACAGCTGAAATACATTTTAGCATTCATTATCACAAAACAAGCATTTTCACATATGACAGAGTACTTTGAATCAGAAATTCAACAGCAGAATGGAAATGAATAACAACAACAACAACAAAAAAGAGGAAGATGTGAGAAAACTGATCAAACAAATTCAGGGAAGAAAGAAGAAGAAAAATTTTAAAGCTCATTTCAGAAACGTAGATGAAATTATGACATAATCAAGAGAGAATAGGTAAATGGACTGAAAACAAAAAGCAAAGGAATAGAAATAGCCAAGAATAGAAAAACCAAGTTTAAAAAGTGAGTGTATGGGTAGGTTTTAGATGCAGAACGTAGGCAAAGAAAAATCTAACATACATGTCTTATAGTTCACAAGTAAAAAGAAAATAATATAATTAATATGTAAATAATATAATTCAGTAAACAATATGGCAATTCAAAAATATATTTACACTCACATGTGGAAAGAATCTATTGTGTACCTGGAAAATTGATTATAAATTGTCACCTCTGAGGCATATTTTAGTAAAATTATTAAACTTAAAGAAAATACTTGAGATAAGCAAAAAGATCAAGTTATTTATAGAACAAAGGAAATTAGATTAACTTTAGACTTTTGACAGCAACACAGCATGAAGCAAGGCAACAGTGGAGGGGTATGTCATAAAACTCAAGGAAACAAAATATAATTTAAAGGCTTTATAAACATTGATGTTATTCTTCAAGTGTCAAAACTATAGAAAAATAATTTTAAGCAGGAAGAGCTCAAGGAATGTTGAATTTACAAACCTTCCTGTGTAACCCATTAGAGGATCTGCCTCATTAAACCAAGACAAGACATGACTGGAGCTAACTCAGTAAAAGGAACGATGTTGAGTGTTGAATATATTTAATTGTAGATTTAGGACCAAAACGAAGGTTGCAGCTCAGTGGGAGGAATAGTGTTTGAATATTACCCGTTATGATAAAATAGAAGTAACACAACTGAAAAAACAGATGAGGATAAGCAAGAGACAAAGTAGAAAGTAGAATAAGCTTATTAATTGCCACATAGGAAATAGGAGGAATTAAAGCCATAACAGAAGGTTAAGTATAAGGAAGAGGCATTACAAAAAATACTGGTATAAAGGTCACCTTTATAATAAAAACATAAAGTTTTCTAAATATAGAAATAAATACATGAAAGCGAAGAAAATAAACCTATAAAAATATTAGCAGAAACAAATATAATACAAACAAATATGGGTTGGAAACTATACATTAAAGTTATATGATGAACTGTAATTGGGCTAAACTCATCAATTAAAAGGAAATATTTTCTGATTAGCTTACAAAAATATTGAATTTTTATGTAACAGATACTATCTACAAAGTGGCATATTGGACAGCTTTGAAAAAATGTAGAGGAATTTTATGCACTGATGTGGAGTGAATTCCAGCATACCTTTGGTTAAAGTACAAAAAAGCAAAAGGAATGAATATAGTATGCTACTTTACTATTTTCTGTGTGTTTTTCTCCCATCCCCTAACCTAGTCCTTTAAACTGTTTACTTACAAATTACTAACTGCTTGAAGATGGTGACCAGAGAAATTTAAATTTAAATCATTAAGGGACTCTAAAACTTGAATATCAATTTAAAACTCATCTTCTTAAAGGCTATAAATCAATAGGAATATAGTATTTAATCTACAGACATGTACCTAGACACAATTGTTTTAAGGAACACATGTCCCTACATAAGAGATACCTGTATCTAATGTGGGTAAACATTATTTCTTAGACAGATTTGTTCATGAGGCAAATGGTTATTGTATCTACTGATCAAGCTTCTATAAAAAGAGAACCAGTTTTAAAACTTCATCCTTCTTGAATAGCAAATGAACATATCTGTGGCAGATATAATAACCTGGCTCATAGAGCATCTATTCCAACTCTTTTTGGTATTCCCTTCCATAGTGCACATGTTGGAAAGCTAAAAACATTTCTCAGATATCACCGTGGCTCAGGTTCTGGATATAATTTGGGCTCTAGTAATAATTTGGACACACAGATGAAGTTATAAGTTCAAAACTGAATTAGATGGAGAAAGAAGCAACGATGTGCAGAGATCCATTTTGCAGATATTATCCTAGCATGAGTGGCATGGCACTAGGGTCAGCAGTTCTGGCAGAAGCTTCTGGACATCCAGACTATGAACCAGGTGATGTGATACTAGAACCAGTAGTTGGCACAGTGACTTCATAACCCTGAAATTTCCTGGCTATAGTAAATGTAGCTGTTCCGCTGATGGGCCAGTTCTGGGGTGTTCTGGGAGTCAACCTTGGAGCAGATGAACAATTAGCTTTCTCTATTAAATCTCTTTATTCTTAGAGTGGCTAGAGATGGTTCTCTTTTCAGAAATGGAACCCTAACTGATAAAATATCCTAGGGAAAATACCTCGAAAATTTGGTGTGTGGTCTCTCAACATTCTTAAACCATAGAATTCATCATAGAATGCCCTGAACTATTAAACCTACCCCTGGCTAGCAGCCTTCAATATACTGAAAATGCTGGCTATTCATCCTCCAGTCCACTTTGACGTGGTCATTAGAGTATCCTAAATCCATCATTGCCTTCCTTTCTTGCTCCCACCTCTTATCATTTGTTCACTATTCAATGATTGCAGCAGCTACTGGCACATCAATCAAAGCAACCCACTTTTATGGATGATGCAGCCTTCATTACAGATAGATGATTTAGGATCTTTTAGAATATGTTAGAAATTGACAGACTCAGTCCTGTCATCTTGGCATATACAGCTGAGGCTAAAGATAGATAGGGCCCTCCTTACACATAAGGTTCTTTGTCATGGCGCTGTGGAGCCTGGCAGAGGATCCAGAAGCTTTGTTGTTACTGTTTCCTGGGTAGGTGAGTTCTTGGAAAGGTCTTAAAGAAAAGGAGGATTGCATTCTGTTACAGGAGTCGATGGTTTATCTGGGTTAAAACTGAGCAGAGACCTGGAGTTTCATTATAGAAGAACTTTGCTTGGGTCAAACCCAGAAAATGAAAGGAAAAAATTTAGGTTGGCTCCAAGGCAAAGGAAATTATAGGATAATGGCAGAAAAAGTGATGGGTTGGTTGTCACATCTGAAGCACAACTGGAAGGTTATTTAAAAAAGGAAAGGTAAAAAAAAAAAAGTTTAAAAGGAGCTGTGTCTGCTGGCATGGTGAGGGCATGTTTATTTTTGTCTTAGGCCTTTGAGCTTAATTGAAGAAAAGCTCTTCCCCAAAGCTTTATGCTGCTGGCTCCCCTCCTGTCAGAGGCAGTATTAAATAATAGTTGAGAACATGAAATCTGCAGACAGTCTGCCTCCAAATCCCACTTTTATCCGTCAGCATATTTGTGACCTCAGGCTCAAGATTCATATCTTCAGTGCTGTGGTTTGAATATTTGTGTTCTCTCGAAGTTCATATATTGAAACATAACTCCCATGGCAATGATATTGCGAGGTGGGCCTTTTGGAGGTAATTAGGTCAGGAGTGTAGAGTCCTCTTAAGTGGGATTAGTGCCCTTATAAAAGAGACCCCAGAGAGCTAGGTCATCCCTATCACCATGTGAGGGCACGATAAGAAGGTGCCATATATGAACCAGGAAACGGGCCAACACCAGACACCAAGTCTTCCACTACCTTGATCTTGGACTTCCCAGGCTCCAGAACTATGAGAGGTAAATTTCTGTTGTTTGTAAACCACCCAGTCTTTGGTATTTTATCATAGACATCAAAATGGATTAAGACATTGACATTGCCTGTGTCTCTGTTTCTAGAACTGCAAAATGGGTATAATGATAGCAGTTCTCTTGCAGTGTTGTTATGAGGCTCACATAGGTAATTACATGTCAAGCATTCAGAATGGTGTATCAAATACACATATAAATGTTAGCTATTATCATCATTCAGATTTTGGTCCTTCCTCAGCGGTCCTTGATGGTAATCATTTCTAAGAAATGTTTCCCTGCTGTCACTATCTATGAGTATCCTAAGTTATTGGCTTCCTAATATTGTTTTAAACATTTATTAATATATTTATTTCCTCATACACATATAGGAATAAATGTTCTAATGGAAGGTATGATTCATTCCTGAGTATACAGAGAGCATTGTCTCCCATAAATATGAAGCAATTTGCAGTTAAAAAGAGGTAGAAGGAAGCTGGTCTTGTGGAAGCCAGGGATTACACAAACTATAATGGGAGATATTTATTGGACACTGCTATTTTCCAAGTACTATGAATAGGTCCTAGGCCTGGGCCAGGGAAAAAAAAAAAAAACCTGTGGCCTGGAAAAGATCCACTACTTCTTATACGGACTGGGAAACCTGGCAGAAACTCATCCTAGATAAGACATACATTTAATGTGATGTTAGAAAGAGAATGCAAACATCTAGTACAGAAAGGCTAAGTGAGGAGTAATCGGGAATAACATGAATTTAGTCAGGAGGCAAAGAGAACTGAATATGCCTAGCAAGGCTGAACTTTGAATTCATTCTGAGGATCTAAAAGTTTTCTCTTGCCCAGGTATGTTTTCATGAGTAAGCTAAAGTTTAGAAGATGTGAATCTCAACCGGGTGCAGTGGCTCACACCTGTAATCCCAGCACTTTGGGAGGCCAAGGCGGGAGGATCACCTGAGGTCAGGAGTTCAAGACCAGCCTGAGGTCAGGAGTTTGAGACCAGCCTGGCCAACATGATGAAACCCCATCTCTACTAAACATATAAAAATCAGCTGGGTGTGGTAGCACATCCCTGCAGTCCCAGCTACTCAGGAGGCTGAGGCAGGAAAATCACCTGAACCTGGAAGGCAGATGTTGCAGTGAGCTGAGATTGCACCATTGCACTCCAGCCTGGGGGACAAGAGTGAGACAAAAAAAAAAAAAAAAAAAAAAAAAAAAAAAAAAAGAAAAGATGTGAATCTGAAATAAGAGGGAAATAGTCATAGGGGAAAAAGTCTCAAAATCTGCTGCTACACCAAAGATGTGAGAATACTAAAAGGCCCAGACTGAACAATAGCAAGTGTACATTCTGTACACCAGGCTGAGTAGCTAGATCTCCTTAGTCACTTGCAAACAAGAACACCATAAACAGGTCATACAGTCCTTAGCCCAATACTCACTCATGGGCATACAAAGAATGAGGCTAAAGATGTTAGGAAAGAGAAATCAGAAGTCTTTGGAAAAAGCTGTCAGAGTGTTATGAAACGGAGAAATTGCCTCCCCTCAAGCAAAGCCCAGCAAAAAGAGATTACATGCACAGATTGATATGGTCCTGTGAGGGACTGAAAATGTAAGGTGAACCTATTTCAAGGTAGCTGCCTAGTGGCACTACAGAAAAAAATAGATAACATGTTAGGTGCCAATGGCAGACAGGGCAGAGCTGAGTGCCTCAAGACGGTCAGATGAGGGGGCACAACCAAGGGAGCTTTAGGTAGAGTTTGGAGGAGAACTGTTAAATACAGAAGCTTGGAGTGTCTAAATTACAAATAACCTTACATTTATTAGTAACTCACTTCTCACAGCATGCAGAAATTAAAGCTCAGAAAAGTTAAGTAAATTGCCCAATTCATGTAACTAGTTAGTAGGTGACCATGTCTACATCATCACAGTACCAGAGGAAGACACCATTTCCTGCTCTTTACCTCCTTTCCCCCTCCCACACCTCCCCTTCTCTGGAGGAGTCAGAATGCGGCCTCGGTAGGGGTGGGTAGGGTGGGGTGGGGGAGGAGTCAAGTGTAGGTGGGGATGTGGAGAGTCAGGCCTCTTCTTATGGCAGGTGGATGAATTAGTCCCACAGACTTGGGAAGGAGGAGGAAAGAATGACATTGTTTTCTGCTTTCCCTCTATGCAGTTCCACTGCTTCCACATGGCACACATCATTTGTTGAGAAGTCACTATGTATAGAATGCTGGCCTCAGAGACATACAGAGTCTTAGAGAGGGCTTTACACTTACAAAGATAGATAGATAGATAGATAGATAGATAGATAGATAGATAGATAGATAGATGATAGATAATAGATAAATAAAACAGAAAACACAAGAGATCTGAAATCAGAACATTTTCATCTATAGCTATAAGAAGGCTATTATTGTTAGAATGGCTGAGGAAAGTTTTATGGAGGACAGTAGACTTTTTAGTATCATGGAGAAGGAGGTCCACATCACAGAAAGCAAGGAGAGAGCTCAGTGCTGTGAAGTAAATTTGTAGAAGGATGGGAATAGATAACTCCCAAAGTTAAAGGAAAGATGTAAAATACATTTTATCAGGCAGAACAGAGTAGGTCATCTTTGGTAACAAAGAGGAGGACAGTCAGAGGAACAGGATTGCTGTTTATATTTAATGTAACTTTCTGCTGTAATGTAAAGCCCAGTAAGTCACATTGCAAACTAATATTACTGGTTCAGGCCAAATAGCCTACGGGAGTCTTTGTTTCTGTAATTGAAAAGCTATATAAGAATCAAAGATTTTCTGAATGAGCTATCATCTGCATCAACAAAATTCAGTACACCACAGGAAGTGAAAGATGCACTTGATTATGAAATGTCTACTTTATTTAGAGGAACATATTTGCAACAAGGGTAAATAGCAAGCTTGCACATTATTATTTGCTGACTCTGTTCGCAGATTGGTGACAATTCTATTATTTATGATAATGGATTCATGATGTTGATCATGGAATTTCTTTTCCTGACAAAGAAGGAGGAGGAAGAATAAAGATTGTTTTTTCTCTTTAAATGCCTAAACCAATTTTCCAGTGTTTTAAATACTTGGAATATAGGAAGTTCATGTTTTACATAGCTGGATGTAGGGGGCTTTTGAATGGATGCACTCATTTCTGTCCCCAGGTCTAGCTATCTTAGCTCAATGAAGTAAGGAAAACTATATGTGATACTCAAAAATATCAAGTCTCTTTTCAGCTGAGAGTCCTAGAAAAAAAATTAAACCATATGGCATAGGCTGAGAATATGGCTCATGCTACTTTCAAAAAATCAGGTATATTTCACATCGGACCCATTTCCTGACTCCTTTATATGCAATGGTAATATATTGATACTTAAGTCTGACATTTAAAAATGTGATTCTGAATCTAAGAGACCTCTAGGAGAAAGGAGAAGCAATGCACTTTGAGACGTTTAATGCCTTTGCCATTAAGAGCCCCATAAAATTTGTATAACGTCAATATTGACAAATAAGTTCTTTAGTTTAATACAATTGAAGTCAAAATTTTCACTTCTATTCCATATCAAAATAATAGAAAGAAAAGAGCAGTTAGTAACTTGGCCTTGTCTGTCATGGAGACGGTAGGAATTCCCCCCATATTTCCTCTCCAGCACTGAGATTTCTGCTTGCTTTCTGTGATATAGGCCTCCTTCTCCATGACAGCAGCTTGTGGCTCTTAGAGGGCAAAGGATCTACCCCTCTAGTGAATTTTCACCTTTGTTCATCCTTGGGGCAATTACTATTCTTGCACCACTATTGTACCAAGTCAGTATTTCCATGATTCTCAGAGTCTCTGTCCACTATCTGAAGATATGTTAATATCAGCACTCTGTAGCATACAGCAGAGGTCCTCAACCCCTGGGCCATGGACTCATGCCAGCATCTGTTCATGGCCTGTTAGGAACTGGGCCACACAGTAGGAGGCGAGCAGCAGGTGAGAAAGCATAGCTTCATCTGTATTTACAGCCACTCCCCTTTGCTCACATTACCACCAAAGCTCCACCTCCTGTCGGATCAGCAGAGGCGTTAGATTCTCATAGAAGCGCGAACCCTATTGTGAACTGAACATGTGAGGGATCTAGGTTGTGCAGTCCTTATGAGAATCTAATGCCTGATCTGTCATGGTCTTCCATCACCCCAGATGGGACTGCCTAGTTGCAGGAAAACAAGCTCAGGGCTCCCACTGATTTGACACTATGGTGAGTTATAATTATTTCATTATATATTACAATGTAATAATAATAGAAATAAAGTGTACAATAGATGTAATGAGCTTGAATCATTCTGAGACCATCCCTCTCAGCCCCTGATCTGTGGAAAAATTGTCTTCCACTTAACTGATCCCTGGTGCCAAAAAGGTTGGGGACTGCTGGCATACAGTCTTAATACTTAAATACTTGTACCTTTTAAATATTCAGGACTGGCTTGTTTTATTTCAAATGCTTGGAGAATTTATTTTCAACCTTCCCTCTGGATTCTACTGCTCTTTCCCTATCCCACCTCTACTACTCCCCTTGAACCTTTCAACACCCCCAAGTATTCTATAATAGGTGTTATATATCGAATCTGCTTTTTTTTTTTTTTTTTTTTTTTTCTTGAGACAGAGTCTCGCTGTGTTGCCCAGACTGGACTGCAGTGGCATGATCTTGGCTCACTGCAACCTCTGCCTCCCGAGTTCAAATGATTCTCCTGCCTCAGCCTTCCAAGTAGCTGGTATTACAGGTACCCACCACCACACCTGGCTAATTTTTGTATTTTTAGTAGAGACGGGATTTCACCATGTTGGCCATGCTGGTCTTGAAGTCCTGACCTTGTGATCCACCTGCCTCGGCCTCCCAAAGTGCTGGAATTACAGGCGTGAGCCACTGTGCCTAGCCTGAATCTGTCTTTTCTACAAAGAGAATAATTCTCTGTTGCAGAATTTGGGACTTAAAAACAAACAAACAAAAAACAAGGAAAGCACTAAAGTGTTGGGTGAAGAAAAAAATGCAACAAACTCATAATTATAAAGTCCTTTAATCATTTCTTAGCCTCTAACCCAATGGAGGTTAAAGAAAAAAAAAAACAAAAGCCACAAAAAACCTCTCAGTAAATGATGCTTCTAATTTGTCCTTGTCAGAAAATACTGACTTCTTCACTGGGGAATGTCCTGGGTTTCTTTTTACCATTGAATTTCCGAAGTACGTCATTTATTTATCTTTCTTTTTACCTGACATTTATTACTTTCCATCATTAACAATACAGATCTTAGATCAAAAATAGGCTAAAGATAAACAGGTTTAACATGTATGCATTATAAAAGGCTGCTGTCATGTGTTAAGTCACTTAAATCAAGTAGTAGAAGAATTTCTTGGCTGTCTGACAACGTAGCAGTAACCTCTGTGTGAGAAAAATATTTCCCTTGCCCTATTTCCCTTGCACTATTTCCCTTGGGCACTTTGATGGATGATCATGTGTGGTTGGTCACATGCCATTTTAGGTGCCAATGTAAGTAAAATTTTAAAAAGTAAAGCTCTTAGTTTGTAGTACTAGTAAGAGAGTCCTCATTTAAAGACTCATGGTATTAAAATTCTTTTTAGAAGTCTTTTTTCACATTCATACAAACTAAAAGTAGAGACATTATGATCAGAGGTCTAACACATGTTTGGTCTCTTTAGAGTAAGATATTCGTTAAATACTGTGTGTGAAAGAGTGAATCACTATTTTTATTTCTAGATGATGAATGTCCTATTTTTCCCTTTTGTAGAAAAATAACAGACTGATCTTGCCTAGTTCTCAGTGGAAATTTATCTGATAGGGCCAAAGGACCATACCAACCCTTTCCATGCACATAAACACACCATCCCCCAAATATATACTTACACAAATAATTGAACTGGGAAAGATAGTCTATGAGGAGAGAAATGTTATGCATATGTGTCTAAGGTAAGAACAATAAAATTATAGGAGAGCTTTCTTGTGTCCATGAGGATCACATGGGTCTAAGTCTGTACCTCTTTCTAGCTCTGCTTCAAATATATCCTAGTTTTGGTCAAACGAGGACTAAAGGAAGATCATCCTGTCTTGGGTATCCTATGTATTTTATAATTCATGCACACCAGGAAACAGCATCCTGGACAAGGTGGTTATCTCCTAAAGGAGCAGTGCAAGACATCGAGGAGACCTTGATGCCCAGTGGGGCATGGCAGATGCCTAAGGCGCATGTTGGATGCCAAGTTGAGGCCTGGTGGGCAAATGGCAGCACCTGGTGGGCACCGATTTCCTGAGTGCTGTGTGAAATGCCTGCTAGGCACTTGCAGGAATACGTAGGAATGTTCTCAAAGAGGTTGAGGTTCACATCAGTATATAGAGGCACTTAGGCAGTGGAATTTGAGTTTTCATGCTAATGCTAATGCATTTTCATTTGTCCCAAAATCTGGTGGGGCTTTGAGATATTTTGGTGATGTAAACTTCCAAGCACATTGAAGGCGAGCTGATTTTGCCTGGAACCCAATTTTAAGTACAGTATTTCATAACAAGGTTTTTCAAGATTAAGGATATAAACACTTCAGTTAAATCTGTAAATTTAAACCCACAGTATTTTCATAAAACACATTTTATGTAAAAAAATAGATATATCTCAACTCACTTTAACTGGTTTTCACCAAATTTGCACCAGTCATGTTAGCTTCTTGCATTTCTCAGTCCCAAACAACTAAAACTGCTGCTCAGTCTAGTTCATGAAGCCACCCAAACAGGGCAGGAGACACTGAGAACCCCAGCCCTTTATGGCTGGTGGGATTTTCTGGTGGGAGATTGAGACATCAGTGCCAGGGAGGTTGCCCATGTAATCTCCAAGTCATGACATTTGCCTGCCTTTCCAATGTTGAATCAGTCTCTAGAATCAAGCTTTTGTCTTGGTTTATGTTCTTTTTCTTTTCTTTTTTTCTTTTATTTTTTTTGAGACAGAGTCTTGCTCTGTTGCCCAGGCTAGAGTGCAGGGGCGTGATCTCTGCTCACTGCAAGCTGCGCTTCCCAGGTTCACGCCATTCTCCTGCCTCAGCCTCCCAAGTAGCTGGGACTACAGGGGCTCACCACCACGCCTGGCTAATTTTTGTATTTTTAGTAGAGACGGGGTTTCTCCGTCTTAGCCAGGATGGTCTCCATCTCCTCACCTCATGATCCTCCCGCCTTGGCCTCCCAAAGTGCTGGGATTACAGGCGTGAGCCACTGCGCCTGGCCTTGGTTTACCTTCTAATCACTTCTGTTCCTTGAAGGAACTAGAGCCATTTTTAAAATTTTACTCTTCATGCCTAGGATTCTTGTAATAGCATTGGCCAATTCTTACAGAGGAGTGGACCCTGATGAGAGATTACTTCTTCCATCTTCCCCCTATGGCATTGATCCATCATTCCTTGGGGCCATGATGCCATTGCCAGCCAGATCTAATATGGACTGCCTCCTGCTATATGTCATCCTCTGGGTGATTCCAAACCACCCAGAATATCCCCAGGGATCCTGATTCCCATCTGAGTTTTCTTTGCTTGCCCAGGGCTGTCCTCTACACTGACTCTTCTCAAACCTTAATTGTATATGCAACATGTGGAGATCTTGTTACAGTGCAGATTCTGATTAGTAGGTCTAGGGTGGGGCCTGTGATCTGGTGATGCTGCTGGTCCAGGAACCACACTTCGAGAGGCACGGCATTTCACCCAGAGTATTCCCTCCTCAGATGCCTTCCCACTGGATCCAGAGCTTCTCCTTTCTGATCCCTTTTATCAAAGTGCCTACATATTTTTGCTTGCATTATCATGAACACTTACTAAATAAAAAGTGCCAGGCCATTTGCTGACCCAAAGTGAGGTGAGAAGTCAGCTGAGCAGATTTTCACTGCAAACCCAGGAGGCACATTCTGATAGTGGTATAGAAATTCACAAAACCACAAGAATGTTATAGAGAGGACAAATGAAGTTCTCTATCTCTTTCTCTCTTCCTGCAGGAATTTGCCTCTCAAACCTGTGAAGATAGTTCAGGCTCAGTAGTATTTGTCCTCTCTATAACATTCTTCTGGTTTTGTGAGTTTCTATGCCACTGTCAGAATGTGCCTCCTGGATTTGCTGACAGTCACCTAGAAACATGAATCTAAATTCTTTAAAAAATGCTGACACTTTCACTCCAGTGGATCTGATAAAATATGGGGTGGTGTGTTGTTCTCTTTCCTTTCTTCCATGTGATTTCCTCTAAACTAACATGCAAAACTGATGAAAGATGGTTGGAGTTAGAGTTTATTTGAGGGTTAGGATACTTTTAGAAATGTGGAAAAAGGTTAAAGTGCTATCTAAATTACCATTTTTCCTTGAGTAGCCATAGAAAAGTGCCTAATGACTGCACTTTCACAAGGAAAGCAGACCTTTCTGCCTAGTGGTAACTTTGCTCTCTTGATCTGAGTTTCTTACCTGTGCTTCCTAAACATCTCTCCTGTATCTCTCATCCTAAACAAAAAGACTCTCATTCCTTGTATTCTTTTCCTTTCTCTGTCTCTTACAATGTCCTGAAGCCTTGGAGTGTGACATGGACTTCAGCTGGATGGGTAGCGATTCCTTTCATTGTCTGGTCTTGCAAGTCCTTCAGCTTGACTTTGCTCTTCAATATTTCCACCAGTGGGAGGTGTGGGCCTGAATGTTCTTTAATGGATTGGCCTATGGGAAAGCATATTACCACCAAATACATTAAATTTTTAAAAAATAGTACTGTTTTAACCCATTTGAGAAAAGAATGTTTCTTCAATTAATGGCATATGGTGTGCTATGCCTTGAGTTACTGGGTACCTATTACAGTAGTCATTTATTTTCTGTCTCTGCCTGGCATGTGTTGAAATCATAAAATACCTAAGTCAATCTCTAGTGGTCAAAAAAAGTGTTAGAAATATAGGTAACCACTCAAGCCTAGGGCAAGCTTTACTTTTGATTTGTGATGTAATCTTTTCCCTGAGACCTGGTTTCCTCGTTGGGATGGATAAGATCGCCCATGCTCTAAGAATCTCACAGAATCTCAAAAAGGATCTGAGCCTACCCTTGATGTTGCACCACAGAAAAACAGGTCAACCTTCATTCTGGTCCTTGGCTAACCTGGGGCCTATCAGATTCCTAAATCACTCATACCCTAATAATGAGTTATGGAACCAAAGTTTGCATCCTGGTTTATATCCATGTGGAACAATTCATGTGCTGAAGGATATGAATCTAGTATTACCAACTGTGTAAAGGGTTCCATTATTAGTGGCCTGCCTTTCATTCACAAGTTTTTTAATAATTGGGAAGGGCTTTGCCCTTGAATCAGTCATCATTAACATAAGTATCACTAGAGAAGCAATAAGATTTCCCTCTTCCTCACCTATAGGGAACATGAAATCTAGAAAGACTCAGCCTGGGTGCGGTGGGTCATGCCTGTAATCTCAGCAATTTGGGAGGCCAAGGCAGGGGGATCACCTGAGGTTGAGAGTTTCAGACCAGCCTGGCCAATATGGTGAAACCCATTCTCTACTAAAAATACAAAAATTAACCGGGTATGGTGGCACAGGCCTGTAATCCCAGCTACTCAGGGGGCTGAGGCAGGAGAATTGCTTGAACCCGGGAGGTGGAGGTTGCAGTGAGCCGAGGTTGTGCCACTGCACTCCAACCTGCGTGACAGAGTAAGACTCTGTCTCAAAAAGAAAAAAAGAAAAGAAAAGAAAAAAAAAAAACCTAGAAGATTTCTTTCTCTGTAATTTAATAAAAAAAAAACTCTGTAATTTCTCAAGGTCACACAGGATGTGAGCAGCCATCAAGTGCTTGAGCTTTTACTTCCTATTTAGCGCACTATTTAATAAGCTAGCCTACACTTACTTCTGAAGCCAAATGTGATTTTCAGAGTATTCCATTTTCTCTGTTATTAAAAAAACCTCTATTTCGAAAAGCCCTCTGGCTATAGTCCACATTTCTCTATAGACAGCAGCCTCAGAACGTGTGATTAAAAACAGAAATGTGATTTTGGGAAATGGTAATATGCTCTGAAACTCTGGTGCTTTTCCACTAGCAAACAGTTAAGAGTGCTTTTTTTTTTTTTTCTGTTCATAATTTCTCACACCTCTAATACAAATGCTATTAGTATTAATAACATTGGGATTTGTATCTGATGTTTTCTGGAAGTAAGACACAGCTTTACTGCCATGAGCAACATCTGGTAGTTTCTCCGTGGAACTGCTCCTGCCTTTCTTGAGTCACACAGCAGCACTACCACTGGCCTCACAGGAAAGATGAAACATCCTTTGGTGTTAAATATCCTCAGTGTTACTGTCATTCCAATTTGGCAGTAATCCTTTGAATGACTATCCCAGAGTATCCAATAAACCAGTAACAAAACAGAGAGAGGTTGTCAGAGCCATTATGTGTGTATCATTGATGGGTCATGTAGTTTAGTTCTTGCAACCTCTCTGTGTCTCACCTTCTCATTTCTAAAGTTTCTTACAGAACCAGACTTTTTATTCTATTCCACATTCTACATTACATACTATTTAGGTGCTGTTCTAAGGACTTTATACATGTTAACATTTATTTGTATAATAACCCTACTATAGGTAAGTACTGTTGTCACCTGTATTTATAGATGAGGAAACTGAAGTCTACACATTACATTGTTCAATGTCACACAGCTAGTGAGTGTCAGAGTTGCCATTGGAACCCGATCTGGCTCCAGAATCCGTGCTCTTGATTACTATGGTCTTCATCATGACATTGCCCTTACCTACGTCCTCACAGGTTTCAATTTCTTAATTTGTTGTTTAGGAGGTCTTTCTTTTTCTTACCAGTGCTTTGAGATTTATTCTGCCAGATTAATTGTGAAATACATTTGGATTAATGATGAAAAAGATCATTGAATTCCTTGGTTAGCCTTGTGAGCTCCCAGTGACAATATTGAACAACTTTCAGAAGATTCTTTTTGGGCAATTCTAATTTGATAAGTGCAAAGCTATGCTTGTAGAAATTCTATGGTTGAAGCACTCCAATCAAATCTCTCCATTACCCTTTCAGCCTCTCTTGTGGCTAACGTGCACACTGGCAGCCGATCAGCAAATTGGAAAGTGAGCCTTAGAAAAACTGGATTGTGAAACAGATTTGAGTTAAATGGGAAGTGACTTGCATCTTGATCTTGAACCACAAAAACTTTTGATGAAACTCATTATGAAGAAACGAATCTTTTTGTGAGTTTCCGAGAAACCAAATTTTATGAAAACTTTTTATTTTTAACACCAGATATATTATTAAGCTAGTCAAAGCCAAGAAATGTAGCAGATCTTATAAAAACATCCTCATATAAGATTTTTGGACTATTTGGGACACAGTGACAATTCTAGGTGTGTAAGAAATCAGTCCTGAACATTGAGGATGTGTGATTAATTTCATTAAGGGTATTTTTTCTTCTTTTTTTGGTAAGGAATCAAAAGTGTTAATTAAGTTAAGTGTTTATTGTGGGAAACGAGGGAGTCCAGCCATGAATGGAGTCTAAGAGTTGGTAACACTTGTGTTTGTTTCTTAGTGCTTGGTGGGTAACTGGAAGGATCTGAATGTTTCATCCTTACTATGAGGCCAGTGGTAGTGCTGTTGTGAGTTTGACCCAAGAAAGGCATCAGCAGTTCCATAGAGAAACTACCAGATGTTGCTGATGGCGATACAGCTGTGGCTCACTTCCAGAAAACATCATATACAAATCCCAAACTTGAAAAAATGAGTAGTTAAAAATTATCTATTTGCATTTTAGAAGCATTCTTCACTTCACAAAAGGTTTAACGGGGAGTTTCTTTAAATAGCTTGTTCCCTTAATGTGCTTAAAATAAAATTTGATTTATAAACAACTTCTCAGAAACACAATTACAATAAGGGAAGTATAATTATAACTTTAAAAAGAGAATTATATGATTCTTTATATAGAACATTTATATAGGAGATAAATGCTTTTCTGTTTCCTTTAAATCATTATTTCAAATGGTTTGAAGTAGGGGTGTCCAATTTTTTGGCTTCCCTGGGCAATACTGGAAGAATTGTCTTGGCCACATGTAAAATATACTAACGTTAATGATAGCTGATAAGCTAAAAAAAATCACAAAAAAATTTCATAATGTTTTAAGAAAGTTTATGAATTTGTGTTGGGCAGCATTCAAAGCCATCCTGGGCTGCAAGTAGCTGGCCTGTGAGTCACGGGTTGGACAAGCTCAGTTTAAAGCCATCATATTCAAATTCCGTAATAGTATGTAGTTATTACACATTATTTCCATGGTTTACAGTTTACATTGTTTTTATATATGTTCCCACTGTGACTAGACCCTCTCCATATCCCTGTGAGGTCAGTGAGGGAGGAATTAATTGACCATTTTACAGATAGTTGAGCTTGCTAAGGTTCTGAAAGATTGGGGTATGCCTTTTAAAATATAACTAGAACAGCATTTTTCTTTTAAATTTATTAATTAACTGATAAATCAAAATTGGACAAATTTATCATGTACAACATAATGTTTTGATAAATGCATACATTGTAGAATGGCTAAATTGAACTAATTAGCATATACATTACCTCACATATTTATCTTTTTTCGTGTGATGAGAACACTTAAATTTACTCTATTAGAATTTTCAATAATATAATTTATTGTTATTTATTATAGTCACCATGTGAACTAGATCTCTTGAACTTATTCCTCCTATTTAACTGAAAATTTGTACCTTTGGACCAATATTTCTTTAACCCCTTATAACCTTCAGACCCTGGTAACTACCATTCTACTCTCTGCGTCTATTAAGTTTGGCTTTTTTAGATTTCACATATAAGTGAGATCAGCAGTGTTTTTCTTTCCGCACCTGGCTTATTTCACTTAACATAATAACCTCCAGTTCCAACCATGTTCTTGCAAATAACAGGGTTTTGATGATCCTTTAAAAAGTGAGATTTCTTTGTCAGATCTCATCTGACAAAGGGCTAATATCCAGAACCTACAAAGAACTCAAACAAATTTACAAGAAAAAAACAAACAACCCCATCAAAAAGTGGGCAAAGGATATGAACAGACATTTCTCAAAAGAAGACATTCATACAGCCAACAGACATATGAAAAAATGCTCATCATCACTGGCCATCAGAGAAATGCAAATCAAAACCACAATGAGATACCATCTCACACCAGTTAGAATGGCGATCATTAAAAAGTCAGGAAACAACAGGTGCTGGAGAGGATGTGGAGAAATAGGAACACTTTTACACTGTTGGTGGGATTGTAAACTAGTTCAACCATTATGGAAAACAGTATGGCGATTCCTCAAGGATCTAGAACTAGATGTACCATATGACCCAGCCATCCCATTACTGGGGATATACCCAAAGGATTATAAATTATGCTGCTATAAAGACACATGCACACGTATGTTTATTGCAGCACTATTCACAATAGCAAAGACTTGGAATCCACCCAAATGTCCATCAGTGACAGATTGGATTAAGAAAATGTGGCACATATACACCATGGAATACTATGCAGCCATAAAAAAGGATGAGTTTGTGTCCTTTGTAGGGACATGGATGCAGCTGGAAACCATCATTCTTAGCAAACTATCACAAGAACTGAAAACCAAACACCGCATGTTCTCATTCATAGGTGGGAACTGAACAATGAGATCACTTGGACTCAGGAAGGGGAACATCACACACCGGGGCCTATCATGGGGAGGGGGGAGGGGGGAGGGATTGCATTGGGAGTTATACCTGATGTAAATGACGAGTTAATGGGTGCAGCAGACCAACATGGCACAAGTATACATATGTAACAAACCTGCACGTTATGCACATGTACCCTACAACTTAAAGTATAATAATAATAAATTTAAAAAAAAAAAAGTGAGATTTCTTAATTTGTTCTGTGAGACTTTTCTGTGATATTGAGTAAAAACATTAAGAGCCATAGCAGCAGGGCAACTGGAGGCAAGAACTAGCACAATGCTAGACTTAATCTAGGGTTCAAGGGAGTTCTACTAGGAACATCCTTTTCCTTTTGTAACACAGGGGTTGGTGGGGATGGAGTAGGAGTCATCTAGACTCACAAACACCAATTGGAAGAATAGCTTGAGCTACCTCCCTGAGATTCATTATACAAAATAAGAGTCTGGGCTGGGCTGGACATGGTGGCTCATGCCTGTAATCTCAGCAATTTGGGATGCTGAGGTGGGCAGATCACCAGAAGTCAGGAGTTCAAGATCAGCTTCACCAACATGGCGAAACCCTGTTTCTACTAAAAATGCAAAAATTGGCTGGGCATGGTGGCGCATGCCTATAATCCCAGCTACTTGATAGGCTGAGGCAGGAGAATTGTTTGAACCTAGGAGACGGAGGTTGCAGTGAGCCGAGATCGCACCATTGCACTCCAGCCTGGATGACGGAGTGTGACTCTGTCTCAAATAAAAAAAAAAAAAAAAAAAAAGGCTGAATCCTCTAGATGACTTAACATTTTTGGTTTGTTTATTCAGATCTTTCTTCTTCCTCATTTTAAAATGTCATTAAAATTACAATAGTCTTTAAAATATGAGTTATTTGACAGGTCTTTTCTTCTAATTAAACATAAACACTAAGTTCATGCATTTTATTTTACATATTGTCACTGTATAAAATGTTCTTCTTCGTATATAATTATAATATGAGAACTCAAGGTGAAGAATATGTGGTAAAAAATAAAGCCGCAACCTTCTTATTCATGAAATCCATTAATGGAATCATTTTGGCACATTTATAGCGGAAGAGTTGAGCTAATCATAACTTTATGACTGGGAAAGTTAAGAGTTTTTTCATTTACCAGATGACTTGTGAAGTCAATGAGCCTATAAGAGATGAACTACTTTATGGTCACAGGCATGTATAGTATATACAACCCATGGCTCTTTATCTTTCTTGAGTGGCCTGTTAAGAATAACTGAAGCAGACGATGGTGCATAAAAAATCTCTCACAGATTTAAAGAGTATTCAGAAATTTAGTTAGGGCTATAACTTAATCTTTATTAAAATTGTCTTTCACCATGAAAATGAGCAGAGCCCTTTAAGATAGCAGGTGAATTTACAATTATTTTTTCCTATCTGAAAATATTGTCCCTATCCTCTTTTTGAAACACCTAAATTTCATATAAAGGGAAAAATAAATCTGTTATGGCTTCTGCTGTATTTGCTTATTATACTAGGTATACAAGGGACTTTGAAAAGTTCATTGAAAAATAAAATTAATAGATAAAAATAAAAACGTAAACTTTATTTCTCAATATAAGTTCCATCAAGTTGAAGACAATTTTGTAAGTGATGTTACCAGCCATTTAATCCATTCCTAAAGAACAGAGATTCTTGGGGTTTAGCCATATCAATGCATTATTTTTTACATTATTGGCTAAAGAAAAGTGAGTGCCCTTTAAAGGTTTTTTAGGATTCTGAAACAAAAGGAAGTCAGAAGAAACCAGATTCAAATTGTAAGGTGAATGCCTGATGATTCCACATCAAAGTCTCAAAAAATTACTCTTGTTTGATGAAAAGAATGAGCAGGAACATTATTGTGGTGGAGAATGACTCTCTGGTGAATCTTTCCTAGGCATTTTTTTCTGCTAATGCTGTGGTTAACTTTCTCAAAATACTCTTGTAACAAGCAGATGTAATTGTTATTTGGCCCTCTGGAAAGTCAATAAGCAAAATGCCTCAAACACTATTGCCATGAGCTTTGCTCTTGATCAGCCTGCTTTTGCTTTGCCTGGACCACTTCCACCTCTTGGTAGCCATTGCTTTGATTGTGCTTTGTCTCCAGGATCTTACTGGTAAAGCCATGTTTCATCTCCTGTTACATTTTTTTCAAAGAAATTCATCAGGATCTTGATTCCAGTTATTTAAAATTTTCCCTGAAAGCTCTGCTCTTGTCTGTACTGATTTGCGTGCCATGGTTTTGTCACTCATTGAGTGAAATGTCTTCTGAACTTTAATTTTTCAGAATTGTGTAAACTGAGCCAATTGAGATGTCTATGGTATAGTCTACTGTTGGTGTTGTTAATTGTTGGCCCTCTTCAGTTATAGCATGAATAAGATTAATTATTTTTCTTGCAAATTGAGGTAGATGCTGTTTCCAAATGCTTCATCTTCACCATTATTTTATCCCTTCTTGAAATGAGTTGTCCATTTGTAAACTGCTAATTTCTTTGGAGCATTGTCTCCAGAAACTTTTAATAAAACGTCAGTCATTTCATCATTCTTTTACCTATACTTCACCATAAACTTTGTGCTTGTGCTTGTTCTTGCTTCAGTTTTTGCAGAATTCATGTTACTCTGATAGAGGATATTTTAATACTGATGTCTTATCCTTCTTAGTGCCTCAAACTAGATCCTGTTCAGACATGTTACAATAAGTTACTTTGAATTTATTTTGGTGCATAAATTTTTGACATTCATGAATAGTTTTTTCATAATACACATTTTCCATGAACTTTTTGGAGACTCCGTATTACTGATGTCTCAGTCTTTGGAGGCCAGAGTTTGCTCTCCTGTTATCAACAAATGAAGACCATTCTCTTTCATTAGACATGACCTTCCTAGGGAAACATAATTGAGAAACAAAAGGATATGTTTACTATTTTCTTCATTTTCATAGAAAAGTCTATTACTTATGTGTCCATGTGTTCTTATCATTTAGATCCCACTTATAAATGGGAACATGGAGTATTTGGTTTTCTGTTCTTGTATTAGTTTGTTAAGGAGAATGGCCTCTAGCTTCATCCATGTTCCAGTAAAGGACATTATTTCATTCTTTTTTATGGCTGCATAGTATCCCATGGTATATATGTACCTCATTTTCTTTATCCAGCCTACCATTGATAAACATTTAGGCTGATTTTATGTCTTTATTATTGTGAATAGTGCTACAATAAAGAGCACCAGTGCTCCTTCAATGAACTACATGTGCACGTGTCTTTATGATAGAACAATTTATATTCCTTTGGGTATATATCTAGTAATGGGATTGCTGGGTTAAATGGTAATTCTGTTTTTAGGTATTTGAGGAATCACCACCCTGCTTTCTACAGTGGTTGAATTAATTTACTCTCCCATTAACAATATATAAATGTTACTTTTTCTCCATAATCTTATCAGCACCTGTTATTTTTTGACTCTTTAATAATAGCCTGTCTGACGGATGTGAGATGTTATCTCTTTGAGATTTTAATTTGCATTTCTTTAACGATCAGTGATGCTGAATTTTTTTACGTATGCTTGTTGGCCACAGGTATGTCTTCTTTTGAAAAGTCTCTGTACATATTCTTTGTCCACTTTTTAATAGAGTATGTTTTCTCTTGTAAATTTTGTTTTGTTTTGTTTTTGAAGATGGAGTCTTGCTCTGTCACCCAGGCTGGAGTACAGTGGTGCAATCTCGGCTTACTGCGTCCTCCACCTCCTGGGTTCAAGCAATTCTCTGCCTCAGCCTCCTGAGTAGCTGGGATTACAGGTGCCTGCCACCACGCCTGGCTAATTTTTTTGTATTTTTAGTAGAGACAGGGTTTCACCATCTTGGCCAGGCTGGTCTTGAACTCCTGACCTCGTGATCCACCTGCCTCAGCCTCCCAAAGTGCTGGAATTACAGGCATGAGCCGCCGCACCCAGCCTCTGTAAATCTGTTTAAGGTCCTTATAGATGCTGGATATTAGGCCTTTGTGAGATGCATAGTTTGCACAATTTGTCTCCCATTCTGTAGGTTGTCTGTTTACTCTACTTTTAGTTTCTTTTGCTGTGCAAAGGCTCTTAAGTTTAATTAGTTCCTGTTTGCCAAGTTTTACTTTTGTTGCAATTGCTTTTGGCATATTCATCATGAAATCTTTGCCCATTCCTATGTCCAGAATGGTATTGCCTAGGTTTCCTTCTAGGATTTTTATAGATTTGGGTTTTAAATTTTAGTCTTACTCCATCTTAAGCTGATTTTTGTCTGTGGTTTAGGGAAGGGGTGCAGTTTCAATCTTGTGCATATGGCTAGTCAGTTATCCCAGCACCATTTACTGAATAGAGAGTTCTTTCCTCATTTCTTGTTTTTGTCAGCTTTGTTGAAGATCAGATGGTTGTAGGTGTGTAGCCTTATTCCTGGGTTCTCTATTCTGTTTCTTTGCTCTATGTGTCTGTAAAAACAGTAATAAATTTCATAGTGTTATATACAGTATTAGTGGCAAAGTTTGTTATAACTTTTGTTATAGATAATTTTTGCAGATAACACACTGTAGGAAATCCAGCCAATTTTTTTGGTTATGAACGTTTATTGCACAGATGTGACCCTAACATTTATTATGCAGTGTTCTAGATTGGTGACAGAGGGTGAGCGTGTCAATATCCAGGATCACTGAGTCCTATTAGTTTTACATATATAGATATAAGCTCAATCTCTTTTGTGCAGACACTATTTGATTACTACAAAAATACGTTGAATATGAAAAAGAAAAAAAGTTTGGGCAACATAACTTCTACATAAGGAAGCTAGACCAGGAAATAAAAACAAAAGAATAGGACGAGATACTGAATATAGAACAATGATTAATTTCTTTACATTGAAAGATATTTTCAGTGCTTCATCTGAAATTCAGGGTAACAGTGTGTTTCTTCATTGTGTTGTGTTTTTATGCCAGAATCACAGGACCAAGTGAGCAGTACTTCTTCCTCATTGCTGCCTGAACCATTAGCTGCCGTAAAGAGTGGCTCGTTGCTTGCTTGCTCCTCACTATCAGAGTTCATTAGGAAGAATCATTATTGCTTTAACCTCCTTCATTGCAGACAGGTTTTATAACTTCCTGAGATAAATCAAACCTGCCTGCATTATCTATCTCTGTCAGTCTCATCATGTTCCTTAGATGTCCAGATACTCTGTCACTAAGGGGACTCTTTCCTGCAGAAAAAAATGTGATAGAATTTTATTGACACAATTGGGATATCTTTTAGTCAGACCTATAAACTATAATATGGTAATCTCTAAAGGTTTTTCTGGAGAAGTATCTGAAGATATTTGATGACACAATAAGAATAAGGTAAACCTCAAGGAGTTTTTAAGGGTGAAATGTAAAAATGACAAAGAAATATGGATAATTGAATAAATAAAAACAGGAATGGTCCTTTGGGTATGATATTCTTTTGATATCAGAGGAATGCAATGGAATATGTCACCAAGGCTATATATATATATATATATATATATATGAAATGTTCAGAAATTAATAACTGATTATATAATATTATTTTCCTGAACTATGAATTATCCTTCTGCTGATTAATGTTTTTAAGGACTATTTCTAAGAGAGGATTCAAACACACTTAAATGTATATAAAATCTTTCATTGTCTTTTTCCACCCTGAGTACATTAAGATATTTGTTTTAATCATGAATACACAGTACGTATAGACTCATACATCACCTATTTGATAGAAAAGCTTTTTTTAATCCTTCTTTTGTGGACACATTTTGTAATTGAGTTTAGTTATCAGAAATGTATGAAAGTACATTTTTGAGTACTTAAATATTTTAACCTCACTTACTGTGCGTGATTATAAATCAGGGAGGAGGAATGTAATGAATTAAGAGACAAATTCAAGGAAGTGTTGATGACTACCAATGTTGCTTCCTCAGGGCTATACAAACATGTGACTTGGTTTTTCTCTTTTTAGGTGGAAGGCCTTGAATACAGATACACATTTTAGGGTAGTAACATTCCAAAAGCAAATTGTGATCTGAATAGTCTAGGGGAAATAGTGGGAAAGGAAACTGGTAGCAGAAAGAATAAGAAAACATATTTTCACTTGCACATATCTAATGATTATTTAATAATGTCCTTGAGCATACAAATTTGGGGCTTCTAAAGGAAGAAGCAAGTTCTTGCTTATCCTTAGCTGGACATGGAGTGATCCACCATCTCTAAGATTATATTGTCAGAGCTGTGTACCACATCATAAAAGTGTAGTTAAATAATTGTTGCTTTGATAAATTATACCAGCATGTTGACTGTAATGGATTCAATTTAAATTGACATCATTCTACCTCTGGCAGTTATAGATGGATCAGAAAAACTGACAGTTTTTCACAGATTATACTAAATGCTGCTGAGAGCAGTTAATGTTTTTAAAAGGCTCTTTTTCTACCAAAAGGACTTTCCAGTACAACATATACTGGCAAAATAATAGTAGGCTTTAGTTTAATCAGCACAAGACTGTCAGTATATAAGCAGAATCTTCTATGCTGTTCTCACACATAAATACTCCTAGCTTTTTAAATTAGTGTGATTTCCTGTCTCATTTACAAATAACAAGGGCATCTGGAGTGAGAAGCCAATTGTCCACCATTTACCAAATTTCACTCAGTTCACCGGAAAGCATATGAGCTTTCAAACTGCTAAATATATTCTGTGACTAACTTATTGAAAGGCAGTGCTCCCTTCCAGAATATCAGTTCCATAAGCAAGTCAAATGGGGAGGAAATGTCCTACTTAAGCTATTTATATTTATATTTTAAAGACACTAGTGATTATATATACACATATAGTTGAAGGAAGTGACTAGATGCATTATATCATTTGACATGAAGAGCATAGCTTTCTAGTACAAATGCTTGTGAAAGATAATTTTGGCAAAGGCTTACTGCTATTATAACATCAATAAGTAAAGAAAAGTAATGCACATGGTAGATTCCAGATGCCGTTGCCTCACTGGAATGACATCACATAAGAAAGTCCGAAACATTTTATTTATTTTAACAAATGACTATCTTTCCATATTCTTCTTTATGTGCAATCAAAGATTATACATAGTTTTATTTCCATACCACTTTCATCCTTTAAAAATGTAACATTTAAAATTCTGTTCTGAAGCAAACAAATACAATTATTCTGTGCATTTTTCAGGATGTCTCTGGTTAATCCTTATTTTTGTAGGCAACATCTTCAATATTGCAACATTTAAATTTATATCAAACTGTTCATCATTTCTATCTGTCATTTATTGTGGTAAAATATATATAATATAACATTTACCATGTCAATCATTTTGAAGTCTATAGCTCAGTGGCATTTAGTACATTCACATTGTTGTGCAATCATTATCACCGTCCATATCCAGAGCATTTTAATCATCCCTTATTGAAACTCTGTACACATTAAACAATGTTTCTCCATTTCCCCATATCCACAGTCCTTGGCAGCCACCATTCTATCTTGTCTCTATGAATTTGACTACTCCAGATACCTCATATAAGTGGAATTATACAGTATTTGTTCTTTGAGACTGACATTTCACCTAACATAATGTATCCAAGCTTCATTCATGTTATAGAATATATGAGAATTTCATTCCTTTTAAAGGCTGAGTAATATTCCATTGTATGTATATACCACATTTTATTCACTTATTGATTGATAGAGATTTGGGTTTTTTCCACCTTTTGGCTATTGTGAATAATACTGCTAAAAACTCTTGGAGTAGATTATTTTCTTGATTCTATTTTAGCCTTCACTTTCTGCATTATATTTACTTATGATCATAGTATTTCTTATGTGGAAAATTATACGCTTCTTGAGAATCCTTGATGGCTTTGTATTCATAAGCCCATAGCAACTGAACACTTTTTAGACATAGTAGGTATTACATGTTATCAGCTGAATTGGTAAATGCATCTCAGATAAACCCTAGACTTTGGACGTAATCCAGACTTTGGACATAACTATTATCATCAACAAGAAGAAAAAATAAATCACATCCTTTCAATAATGATCACAGATAAACCCCTCTGCTTCTCTCCTGAGTCTCCAATTTACTTTAAGCATTCTCAGAATAAGGAGGAAAAAGGAACTCCAGAGCAACCATGCATTCAATTGTATAAACTACGTTACGAAACTACTAAAAATAGTAGACAATGATATACATATTGTAGGTACAAATTTGAAAGATAGAACATTTAAGTTTCATCCTGAATCAATGAGTTGGTTAACAGCTTTCTTTGTTACTATGGTATAAAAATTGAGTAGATGACGGGTTCTATTTGCCAGTCTTGTAAGGCAGCCTTGTAAGTGAATTACATGAAATTAATTAGCTTATCAACACAGTCTTATGTCACTTAATGATAGGGGTACCTTCTGAGAAATGCCTTGCTGGGTGATTTTGTGCTTGTATGAACATTATAGAGCTTACTTATCCAAACCTAGATGGTAGGGCCTACTACACACCTAGGCTACATTGTGTAGACTATTGCTTCTAGGCTACAAGCCAGTACACATGTTACCATACTGAATACTGTAGGCAGTTTTAATGCAATAGTATTTGTCTATCTAAACATAGAAAAGGTACAGTAAAAATATTATGTAAAAGATAAAAAAAGATACACACCCATATAGGGCAGCTCCATTTATAATTTAATGGGATCACCATTGTATATGTGGTATGTCTTTGGCCAAAATGTCATTATGCAGTGCATGACTGTAGATGCTTTTTAGCTGGTATAATTTTTGCCATCCTATTTATCCATATAACATAACTTTAGCAACATACTTTATCAAGGTTGATACAATAAGTGATTCTGAATCTCGAGAAGGGGCTAAAATTTTAAAGAGGATAATAATTGAGTTTATTTAGCATTGCTATGGATCCAGCTGCTGTACCAGGTACTTGGCATTCATTATTTCATATGAATAAGTTTATGCTTTTACATCTGCTGTTTTTCAATAGAAGGAGAAACTGAAGAACAGAGAAGTTATTTAATTTGGCAGGAAATTTGGTCAACATTAGTATCCAGGTTTGTCTGGCACCAAAATACCATCTCCTTCCAGTATCTTAAAATATTATTTGCAATAAAATTATTAAAATATTTTTCAAACATTTAGCTTTTCCAACTGTGTCACTCTTTAAGGTAAAACTAATAGGGAGCTAAGTTTTTTTAAAAAATGATTTTAAACTATTTTTAAAAACCTCATATATGCATATGGTACAAAATCCAGTACATATAAGAGTGTGTAAAAGAAATCTTCCCGTTCTTATGTCCAGCCACCTATTTCCCCTCTCTGGAGTAGTTACTATTATTAACTTGGATTATACTTTTCCATAGACATCCTCTGAAAATATAAGCACGTATTTCATGTAGTTGTTTCACTTAAAATATCTTAGCTGTTTTTTTCCATATTAGTACACACAATGCTGCTTTATTGCTTTAACAGCTATGTAAGATACTACTTTATTGTTGAACCATAATTATTTAGCCAGTCTATTGTTGATCAACATTTATATTGCTGCATTTTTCCTTTGCTATTGAAACTAAAGCTTCAGTGAGCATCTCTGTATTATATCCACTTTTCACATGTGCTAAAATAGTTCAAGGATAATTCTCTAGAAGTATAATTTCTGGAAAAGAGTCTATGTATTTTTAACTTTTATAGATATTGGTTGAATTTTCTTAAATAGTTTTGAGGTAGTAAAAAATGAATTTCTTCTGAGAGGCTCAAGGTCCTTTATAAATTCCACAGAATCAACAATAGTATTCTGGGAGAAGGCAAGCAGCAATTATTGCAGTAAAGCTATAATTAAATCAAATAAAAAGCCAGCACAAGAAAATCAGCATCTCCTGTAGTGTGGTTGGTGTCATCATAGATCTTGTGTATCAATGAGGCTAGGAAGTAAAGCAAAATATGCTTGTAGGGGAAGAGGTGGAGCAAGATGGCGGAATAGAAAGCTCCAGCAATTGTCCCCACAAGGACACCAAGTTAACAAGTGTCTACACAGAAAAAACACCTTTGTAAGAACCAAAAATCAGATAAACACTCATAGTACCTGGTTTCAACTTCATATCACTGAAAGAGGCAATGAGGAGATAGGAAAAACTGTCCTGAATCTCTGACGCCACCCGTCCTCCACCCCCAGCAGCCGTGGGATGGTGTAGAGAGAGTATCTGGGCTTTGGGGGAAGGAGAGCACAACAATTGTGTGGCATGGAACTCAGGACTGTTCTGTTGCAGCAGAAAGAAAAACCTGACCAGACTTAGATGATGCCCACACATGGAGGGGGCATTTAAAGCAGCCCTAGCCAGAGGGGAATCATCCGTCCCAGCAGTATGAACTGGAGTGCCAACAAACCTTGCCACCAATGGATAAAGTGCTCTCAGTTTCTAAGTAAACTTGAAAGGCAGTCTAGGCCATAAGGACTGCAACTTATAGGCAAGTCCTAGGGCTTAACTAGGCCCAGAGACAGTGGACTGGAGGGGCGGGAGGTAGGGGGATGGTTGGGGAAGTGATGCAGTATACTGAGACACTAGATGGGGCAGCTAAGGGAGTGCTGGCATCGCTCCTCCCCTAACCTTAGGCTGCAGAGTGCCTGATAGCTCAAGAGAGATATCTTTCTGCTTGAGGAGAGGAGAAAAAAGTGTGGGGAAGACTTTGTCTTGCATTTTGAATACCAGCTCAGCCACAGCAGGACAGGGCACTAGTCAGAGTCATGAGGCCCCCATTCCAGGCCCTAGCTCCCAGATGACGTTTCTAGACACATCCTAGGCCAGAAGGGAACACGCTGCCTTGAAGAAAAGGACCCAGTCTTTCCAGCATTAATCACCTGCTAACTGAGGAGCCCTTGGGTCTTGAAAAACCAGCAGCGATACCCAGGTACTACATTGAGGACCTTGGGAGAGCCTCTGAGACTTGCTGGCTTCAAGGGAGACTCAGCACATTACCAGCTGTGGTGACTATGGGACAAAACTCCTTCTGCTTGAGAAAAGTGGAGGGAAAAGTAAAGGGGACTTTGTCTTGCACCTTAGATACCAGCACAGCCACAGTAGAGTAGAGCACCAAGTAGGCTGTTAGAGTCCCTGGTTCCAGGACTTGACATTTGGATGGCATTTCTGGACCTTTCCTGGGCCAGAGAGAAACTACTGCCCTGAAGAGTGAGTCCCGGGCCAGGCAGCATTTACTACAAACTGGCTTAAGAGACCTTGAGCCTTAAGGGAACATTGCTGGTAGTCTGACAGTATTCCCTGTGGCTAGGGGTGGTGGTCACCATGGGGTGAGGCTCCTCTGCCTGTGGGAAGAGGAGGGAAGAGTGGAAAGGACTCTGTCTTGTGATGTGAGTGCCAGCTCAGCTGCAATATAATAGAATACCATGAAGATTTCTAAGGTTTTTGACTAGTCCTTGACTCCCAGAAGGCACTTCTGGACCCTCCTGAGGTCTGGGAACCTTGTTACCATGAAGGGAAAAACACAGGCCTGGCTGGTTTTGCCACCTCCTGATTGTAGAGCCCCAGGGCCTTGAGTGAACATAGGCAGTAGACAGGGAGTGATTATAGCAGGCCTTGGGAGAGACCCAGTGCTGTGCTGGCTTCAAGTCTGACCCAGTGCAGTCATAGTGGTGGTGGCCACAGCATGCTTGTGTCACTCAATCCCCAGCTTTAGGTGGCTCAGAACAGAAAGAGAGAGACTCTGTATGTTTGGGAGAAAGTAAAGGAAGAGTACAAGAGTTTCCACCTGGTAATCCAGAAAATTCTTTCAGATCTTGTTTAAGACAGTCAAGGTGGTCCCTATATGAGGCTGCAAGAACCACAGTGATACTGGGCTTGGGATGCCCTCTACAGCAGAAACAGCTTAAACCACAATACCCAAGTCCTTTAAAATATCTGGAAAGTCTTCCCAACAAGGTGGCTTCAAATAAGCCCAGACAATGAAGACTATAATAAATACCTAACTCTTCAATGCCCAGACACTGAAAAACATCTACTAGCATCAGCACCATCCAGGAAAACATGGCTTTACCAAATGAACTAAATAAGGCACCAGGTACCAATCCTGGAGAAACAGAGATATATGAGCTTTAATAAACAGAATTCAAAATAACTATGTTGAGCAAACTCAAAGAAATTCAATATAACACAGAGAAGATAAATTTAACAAAGAGATTGAAATAATTAAAATCAGCAGAAATTCTGAAACCAAAAAAAGGCAACTGGCATACTGAGGACTGTGTCAGAGTCCTTTAATAGCAGAATTGATCAAGAAGAATAAAGAATTAGTGAGCTTAAAGACAGACTACTTGAAAATACACAGAGGAGACAAAAGAAAAAAGAATTTTAAAAATGATAAAACATGCCTACAGTATCTAGAAAATAGCCTCAACAGGGCAAATCTAAGACTCATTGGTCTTAAAAGGGAGGTAAGGAAAGAAATTAGGGGAGAAAGTTTATTCAAAGGGATAATAACAGAGAACTTCCTAAACCTAGTGAAAGATATCAATACTCAGGTACAAGAAGGTTATAGAATACCAGGCATATTTAATCCAAAGAAGAATACCTCAATGCATTTAATAATCAAACTCCCAAAGTCAATGATAAAGGATCCAAAAAGCATCAAGAGAAAAGAAGCAAATAACATACAATGGAGCTCCAATATATCTGGCAGCAGAGTTTTCAGTGGAAACCTTACAGACCAGGAGAGAGTGACATAACGTATCTAAAGTGCTGAAGGAAAGAAACCTTTTACCCTAGAATAGTGTATCTGGTGAAAATATCCTTCATACATGAAGGAGAAAGAAAGACTTTTCCAGACCAAAAAAAATTGCTGAGGGATTTCATTAATACCAGGCCTGTCCAACAAGAAATGCTAAAGGGAGTACTTCATTCAGAAAGAACAAGACATTAATGAGCAACAAATAATCATCTGAAGGTACAAAACTTACTGGCAATAGTAAGAACACAGAAAAATACAGAATATTGTAACACTAACTGTGGTTTGTAAACAACTCTTATTCTAAGTAGAAATAATAAAGGATGAACCAATAAAAAATAATTACAACAACTTTTCCAGACATAGTCAGTACAATAAGTTATAAATAAAAACAACAAAAGTTAAAAAGCAGTGGGACAAAGTCAAGGTGAGTTTTTATTAGCTTCTTTTCTCTTGCATTTGTTTGTTTATGCAAATAGTGTTAAGTTGTTATCAGGTTAAAATAATGGATTATAAGATAGTATTTGCAAGCCTTATAGTAATCTCAAACAAAAAAAGCATACAATGGACACACAAAAATTAAAAAGCAAGAGACTAAATCATATCACTAGAGGAAACCATTTTCACTATAGGAAGATAAGAATTGAAAGAAAGGAGGAAGAGAGAACCACAAAATAATCAGAAAGCAAATAACAAAATGGCAGGAGTAAGTCCTTACTTATCAATAATAACATTTACTGTAAATGAACTAAACTCTCCAATTAAAAGACATAGACTGACTGAATGAGTGAAAAAATAAAACCAATTAATCTGTTGCCTACAAGAAACACACTTCACCTATAAAGACACCCATAGATTGAAAATAAAAAGATTGAAGAAGATATTCCATAGCAATGGATGCCAAAAAAGAGCAAGGGTTGCTATACTACATCAGATATTAATAAAATATATTTCAAGACTAAAACAAAAGACAAAGAAGGTCACTATATAATAATAAATGTGTTAATTCAGCAAGAGGATATAGCAATTTAAAATATATATGCATCCAACACGAGAGCACTCAGTTATATCAAGGAAATGCTATTACAGCTAAAGAGAGAGGCCTCAATACAGTAATACCTGAAGGCTTCAACACCTCACTTCTGTCATTGGACAGATTTTCCAGACAGAAAACAACAAAGAAACATCAGAATTAATCTTCACTATAGACCAAATGGATATAATAAATATTTACAAAACATTTCATCCAAAGCCTACAGAATGTACATTCTTTTCCTCAGCATATGGATTATTCTCAAGTCTAGACCATATGTTTGGTCACAAAATAAGCCTTAAAACATTCAAAAAATTGAAATAATATCAGCCATCTTCCCTGACCACAATGGACTAAAACTAGAAATTAGTAACAAGAATAATTTTGGAAACTATACAAATACCTGGAAATTAAACAATAGGCTCCTGAATGACCAGTGGGTCAATGGCAAAATTAAGAAAACAGTTGAAAAACTTCTTGAAACATATGATAATGAGAGCACAACATACTAAAACCTATGGGATATAACGAAAGCAGTACTAGAAGGGAAGTTTATAGTTATAAGTGTCTACATAAAAAAGAGGAAAAACTTCAATAAACAATCTAGTTATGCATATTAAAGAATTAGAAGAGCAAAAGCAAACCAAACCCAAAATCAATAGAAGAAATAATAAAGATTAGAGCAGAAACAAATAAAATTGAAATAAAAAGTACAAAAGATCAATGAAACAAAAAGTTGGTTTTCTGAAAAGTGAAGCAAAATTGACAAAACTTTAGCCAAACTAAGGAAAAAAGAAGATCCAAATAAATAAAATCAGAAATGAAAAAGGATTTTCATTTTCATCCTTTCAAATCAAAGGATTTTCATCCAACTGACACTGAAGAAAATCAAACGACCATAAGTGTCTACCATGAGCAACCTTATATCAATAAATTGGAAAATCTAGAAGAAATGAACAAATTCCTAGATATATACAACCTACCAAGATTGAACCAGAAATAAATCTAAACCCTGAAAAGACTAATACCAAATAATGAGATTGAAGTCATAATAAAATGTCTTCCACTAAAGAAAATTCCAGGACTTAATGGTTTCACTACTAATTTCTACCAAACACTTAAAGAAGAACTAATGCCAATCTTATTCAAACTATTTTGTAAAATAAAGGAGGAAGGAATATTTCCAAACTCATTCTATGAGGCCAACATTACACTGATATCAAATACCAGGCAAAGACACATCAAAAAAAGAAAACTACAGGCTATTATGTCTGATGAATATATATACAAAAATCCTCCACAAAATACTAGCAAACCCAATTCAACAATACGTTAGAAAGATTATTCATCATTACCAAGTGGGATTCATCCCAGGAGGCAAGAATAATTCAACACATGCAAATCAATCAATGTGTACATGTAATATATCACATCAAAAGAATGAAGTATAAGGCCGGGCGCGGTGGCTCAAGCCTGTAATCCCAGCACTTTGGGAGGCCTAGACGGGTGGATCACGAGGTCAGGAGATCGAGACCATCCTGGCTAACACGGTGAAACCCCATCTCTACTAAAAAATACAAAAAAATAGCCGGGCGAGGTGGCGGGCGCCTGTAGTCCCAGCTACTCAGGAGGCTGAGGCAGGAGAATGGCGTGAACCCGGGAGGCGGAGCTTGCAGTGAGCTGAGATCTGGCCACTGCACTCCAGCCTGGGCGACAGAGACTCTCCGTCTCAAAAAAAAAAAAAAAAAAAAATGAAGTATAAAGATAACATGATCATTTCAATTGATGCCGAAAAAGCATTTGATAAAATTCAACATCTGCTCATGATAAAAACCTTCAAAATACTATCTACAGAAGGAACACACTCCAATATGATAAAAGCCATATATGACAGACCAACAACAAGTACGTTCAATGGGGAGAAGCTGAAAGCCTTTCCTGTAGGAGCAGGAATATGACAAAGATGCTCACTGTCACCATGGTTGTTCAACATAGCACTGGAAGTCCTAGCTAGAGCAATCAGTCAGGAGAAAGATATAAACGGCATCCAAGTTGGAAATGAAATCAAATTATCCTTGTTTTCTGAAAAACCTAAAAACTCTACAAGAAAACTATGAGAACTGTTAGACAGAGTCAGTAAAATTGAGGTATACAAAATCAACATACAAAAATCAGTACATTTCTATATGTCAACAGTGAACAATGTGAAAAAGAAAAAAAAATCCCATGTACAGTAGCCACACATAAAAGTAAATATCTATGAATTAGCTTATCCAGAGAAATGAAAGATCTCTATAATCAACACTACAAACACTGATGAAGGAAATTGAAGAAGACACCAAAAAAAGAAAGAAAAAATATTCCATGTTTATGGATTGGAATTATCAATATTGTTAAAATGTCCATACTACCCAAAGCAATCTACAGATTCAATGCAATCTCTATAAAAATGCCAATGATATTCTCCAAAGAATTAGCAAAAACAATCCTAAAATTTATATGGAACCACAAAAGACCCAGAATAGCCAAAGCTATCCTAAGAAAAAGAACAAAATGGGAGGAATCACATTACTTGACTTCAAATTATATGACTGAGCTATAGTAACCAAAACAGCCTGGTACTGGCATAAAAACAGACACATAGTCTAATGGAACAGAATAGACAACTCAGAAACAAATCCACACACCTACATTGAACTCATTTTCAATAAAGGTGCCAAGAACATACACTGGGAAAAAGACAGTCTCTTCAGTAATAAACGGTGCTTGGAAAACTGGCTATCCATACACGGAAGAATGAAACTAGACCCCTATCTCTTGCCATATACAAAAATCAAATCAAAATGGATTATAGACTTAAATCTAAGACCTCAAACCATGAAACTACTATGGGAAAACATTAAGGAAACTCTCTAGGACATTTGTATGGGCAAAGATTTCTTAAGAAATATGCCACAGGCACTGGCAACCAAAGCAACAATGAACAAATAGGATCACAATAAATTTAAAAACTTTTGTATAGCAAATGATACAATCAACAAAGTGAAGAGAAAACTCATGTAATGGGAGAAAATATTTGTAAACTACCCATCTGACAAGGGATTAATGACCAAAATATATAAGGAGCTCAAACAACTCTATAGAAAAAAAATCTAATTGTTTGATCAAAAGATAGGCAAAAGACTTGAATAGACTTGTTTTTTTTTTAGAAAAAGACATACAAATGGCATATATATGAAAAGGTGCTCAACATCATTGACCATCAGAGAAATGCAAATCAAAAATACAATGAGATATCATCTCATCCCAGTTAAAATGGCTTATATCCAAAAGATAGGCAATAACAAATTTTGGCAAGGATGTGGAGAAAAGGGAAGCCTCATACATTGGTGAGAATGTAAATTAGTACAAACACTCTGGAGAATGGTTTGGAGATTCCTTAAAAAACTAAAAATTCAGCTCCTATATGATCCAGCAATTTCACTTCTGGGTATATACTCAAAGGAAAGGAAATCAGTATATCAAATAAATATCTGCACTCCCATCTTTATTACAGTACTGTCTACAATGGCTAAGATTTGGAAGCAACCTAAGTGCTCATCAACAGATGAATGGATAAAGAAAATGTGTTATATATACATAATGGAGTACTATTCAGCCATAAAAACAATGAGATTTAGCCATTTGCAACAACATGGATGGAACTGGAAATCATTATGTTAAGTGAAATAAGCCAGGCACAGAAGGACAAAAATCACGTGTTCTCACTTACTCATGGGATCTAAAAATCAAATCGATTGAACTTATGGACACAGAGAGTAGAAGGATGGTTGCCTGGGAAGGGTAGTGAGGGTTGGGGGAGAGGTAGAGATGGTGGGTTAAAAAATAGAATGAATAAGACCTACTATTTGATAGCCCAACAGGGTGACTATAGTCACAGTAACTTAATTGTTTATTATAAAATAAGAATTTAATTGGATTGTTTGTAGCTCAAAGGAGAAATTCTTGAGGGGATAGACACCCTATTCTCTACCATGTACTTATTTCACATTGCATGACTGTTGTTTACATCTCATGTACTCTATAAATACATACACCTAGTATGTACCCACAAAAAATTTTAAAAATAATTAAATTATTTAAACGAATAGCAAAATGTTAGAAGAAGAGTTTTAGAGGATGAGGAGTAGAACAAATAGAACCAAATTACAATGAAACAGTCTCCAAGACCTGCAGGACAGATTTACACTAGGGTAGAGCAAGTTAAGCCTGAGCCTTTGCCACCTCGCTCTTCCCCCTGCCTTTCCATCTTTAACTTCCGAGATCAGACAACTAGAAGACCTTGAAGTCATTACAGCTGTGAAAAAGGATTCAAAATTATGATTAAAAAGAAGAAACTAATCAAGATGGTCTAAGGATTTAACATATATCAAGTAGTTAAAAAAAAGGTGCTTAATTTACAGAAAGCAGACCTCAATAGGACTATGTGGTTCAAATGCTTAGGTATCCACAGACAGATTTAAAGATAAGTCAAAGAGAATGGTTGTTTACTTCCACATTAAAAATAACATACCTACTAGCTCTTATTCATCTGTATCAAGAGGAATGCCTAAAAAGTAGCAACCCTGGTTGTAGGAACAAGGGTTGAACACTATTGGAAACATTATGTGGATCTAACCCATTGTAAGAGATGCAAAAACATAGGTCTTCATTTTCTTCTCAAGGTTACGTGTCAGGCTCTGATTTTCTCATGCTCTGGACACAGACCTACTCTAGTGTATGTGAGCGTACACAATGCCTCTTTCATTTTTCTCTGGATGCTAGTCTAGTTTCTTATCTGAACTTCTGTTCATCTATTTCTGAACTCTTCTGTAGCTTTAACTGTATCATTCAGACACTGACTCTGGGCTTAGGGGTAAAAACTGGGAAGGGAGGCTGAGAGTAGAGTTCCTTGAAGATGGCTCCACATCTACTTTGATCTGGACACTAGTGGAGCCTTTGGCAGGGAGACCACTGGAAAATGAAGAAGGTAGGAAGCTCACTATTCAGGCTGAGCAGTGCTCACAATCTGCAGGGTGGGTTAAGGCCCAGGCTTTATTCATGCCACCTTGTGGGACTAGACTACTATTTAAGTAAGAGAGGGAATACGTACATCTGATGAAGCCTGGAATTGAAGGAGAAATGATATGTATATAGATACTTTTCAGTGATTGAAACTCTTTTCTGGACTGGGAGCCATATGTCTGATATTCTGAGTTCTGCCTCAAAGGACCTTACTTCAGTGCGGGTACAAATTCTGAAACTTTTCCTTGGATAGCTTGATCCATGAGCTTCATTCAGAAAACATTTCTGGATCTATGGAAGCTAGAACTCAAAATTGATGAAACATGAAGCAGAGGCATGAATATGGATTACTACCTTGATTTTGATTTCTGATCTGGTTCAGGCTTAGAAAAGCAGTTAATTTTATGATTACCTTCAGAATGATCAAACCACCTAGAAAACTTAGAAAGTTACCCGGATTAGTACCAATGTCACAACTGATTTTGCTTAGAAGCTTTAACGAATCCCTTGGTGGATTCATTGATGTCTTCTGTTTCTGAAACCTGTGCCTCTCACTTAGAGCTTGTATCCATCTAGCCAATCTAGTTCTGCTTTTAGTCATTTTAATCTCTTCTGTCTTTGCTAAAGATTGTACCTTGTGCTTGTCTTCACTGTTTGATCCAAATTATTGACCTCTGGCTTCAGATTCACTTCCCACAGATATCGTACCTGCCTACATTCTTCTTTCTACGCTAATTAAATATAAAATTTTGCTCTATTACTGATTACCTTTTTATTCACACTGCTCCTCTATATTTCTCCAATTAAAATCTTTTCAACCTAAGTGTAGGTCTTTACTAAAGCAGCTGGGTGGAAAATATTAAAGATCACCCTATCTAAATGAGGGACACACTTTAGAGAAGGATATAATGAAATCTATGACACAGTTAAGCACCTTGATGATTAAACTAAGTTAGTTTCCTCTTAGTCTTAAGCAGAAGAAATCTTTCATGAATCAGTCAAAAGCCTTTAGGTGGGCTGTGAGAGCCTAGCTCTCGTTTTTGAGAATTTCAGGGCAGAGTGAAGCCCTTTAAAGCTCTGTAATAGAGGTCAATGGGCAGCTTGCAAGTGATCAGAAAAGGACTCTGCTTATTCCTTAACGTTTCTCTGTCTCAGTTTTACCTTCTTCCTCTTTCTTTGGGGTTAATACACATTTTTTAAAATTGTGTTTTGATATTCTTTCTCCTTTTTAAAATAATGATCTTCAGATAAAAACCCTCTTCTTTTTAGTGATGCAAATGTAGCATATATCCACAAGACTCAACTAAGTCACATTTTGGTAAGAGCAGGAAAACAAGGTTTTAGGATAGTGGAAGCCTCAAATAAGAAAGAAAAAAAAAGAGAGTGTCTTGCTTATCATTTATTGCTTCTCATTCTCATTTCTTTGTAGCAAAATTACTTTTTAAACTTCTCTCAAACCTACTATAGACATGAGATATGCTCCCTTTCGCCCTTTAACTCATCTCTACGTTACTCTACCCATTTCTTCTCTTCTACAGCTACCAGTACAGAGTAGTTTTGTGTCTATGTTTTACTTTACCCCACACACATACATATTACCCCACGATTACCTTTTCTAATATTTCACATATTTTGACCCTGCACTAATATAAGTCCATGGCCTATTAAGTGCATAAGCAACGGGAATTATATGAAGTGCAATTTCTCCCTATGCTTTTTATATGTGAGAAAGAGGTTTAAGAGAAACTGAATCCCAAACAGTTTTGTTTTTTTTCACGGTCTAGGTGTGAGTAGAATGATGTTTTTCCACCTTCAGTGACCTGCATAGAGAAGAATTTTAAGATGTGCCATTTAAGACAGTCATTTTTTCCTGAAAAATGGTAGCTTATGCTATAAATCAGAACAAAGCTTCCAGGAAAGAACATTATTCTTCTGAGTGATGAAAATGAACTCCTTTGTATTATATGTAATAGAAAGAAAGAATAGACTTCTAGGTTTCAGGCCTGCAGAATATATATTGCAGCTCAAGGCATGGGCAACCTGCCAATGATGTGGACTGATTATTTACCTAATGATTGTTCCTCAGCCCATTTTATGTGTGTGATGCATTATTGAGAGAGACCAAGAAGGCAGAAATGGAAATTACATGGACCCAATGTGGTCATCTTCAACAATTTATATACAGAAAACTCCTGGTACTGAAAATCTACTATTTAACTCTAATGGATAGCATAGTACCAATACAAAATGAAACCAACAAATAAAGAAGGATAAAAATATTTCAAGAGTTTATTTAAGCTACAATAGAAAGACTGTTGTGGCTCCACTTCCGCTGCATTATTTATCTACAAAAGGTTGTAAAATCTTCAGTGAGGCTTTTAAAAAAATGTGATAGCAACAGTGATTGCAAATGTGAATTTCCTTCTTGTTCCTTTATATTTTATTTATTTTTCAGCCATGGTCAGCTTCTGGGTTATTTGGAAGAAACTTAACCAAAGTGGGAAGCTACTTTAATTTCATATAGTCCGTAAAACAAGGGATGACTTACAGAGCAGCTTTCTCTAACTTAAGGTTTTGAAAATATAAAGCTCTGGGAGACTGAAATCACTAGATCTCCTGTGGTTTGCAGGATAATGGATTCATACTACTCTGCCAAAACATTTGTACTTACTAAACAAAAATTTAGAACATTGTTGATCTCCAGAATGTGCAGAAATTAAGAATCAAAACGGGAGTCGAGCCGATATCAATGAATACTTCCCCCACTACCTCAAGTTTGAAGAACTGCAGAGTTTTTGTTTGAAAATAATGCCATGATTTCAAAAGAAAAATCCCAGTTTTGATTACATAAATAAGATTTTAAGATGTCCAGCTTCTTTAGGCCATAAACTTTATTCTGTATGTATGTTATCAGATACCTGCCTTGTCTAAATGGTTTGTCCATGTGGCTAAAGGATACTGACCAATCTGAAAGAAAATGATACCTCCCCAAATAATTTTTACACAAAGATAAGTTTCATCTAATTATTGGCTATGTATCCAGTTCTGGGTATTGTTTGGATACGTCTTTTGTGAAACTGCTAAGCTAAAATAAAAGATGACTAGAAACTGAGTCTGTCGTAATAGTTCTATGACCTTCAAAAGCTATTCAAATTCTTCAAGCCTGTTTTCTTACTTGTTATGTGAGGCTAATAACATATACAACACTTGGTGATTTTGTTTGTTTGTTTGTTTGTTTTGAGACAGAGTCTTGCTCTGTCAGCCAGGCTGGAGTGCAGTGGCATGATTTCGGCTCACTACAACCTCTGGTTCCCAGGCTCAAGCAATTCTGATGCCTCAGCCTCCCGAGTAACTGGGATTACAGGCATGTACCATCATGCTCGGCTAGTTTTTGTATGTTTTTTGTAGAGACAGGGTTTCACCATGTTGTCCAGGCTGGTCTGGAAATCCTGACCTCAGGTAATCCGCCCGCCTCAGCCTCCTAAAGTGCTGGGAGGTGTGGGCAACTGCGCCTCACCAATACTTGGTTTTTAAAAGCAAAATAGATAATTACTCTAAGGCCCTTAATGCAGTACTCAGGGGGTAAAAAAAAAAAAAAAAAAAAAAACTATACAATTTTGTTAATTATAATAAAGAGTATGATAGAAACATTCAATTTACAAATAGCAATAAATATAACAATATACAGATAAAACTTTGAAAGAAATATTTGTGAAAAGTTATAAAATTTTATATGATTTTAAAAATACATTCAGTGAGTTTTCTTAAAGTGGCTTCATATTATAAAGGTGTTGTTTCTTCCAAACCAATGCACAGATTTAATGAAATTCCAATGAAATCTATTATCTATCTATCTATCAATCTATCTATCTATCTATCTATTATCTATAACTCCAATGACTTTAATCAGTATAGGGTATATTTCTAGTTAGAATTTTATGATAATGTGCATTTTATTTGATTTTCTAGTCAACTGAGTTTAAACTTTGCTATTATTTGTATGATAAAATATTAAGCACAAATCTAGCACTTAAGTGCAATAGCATATTTATGCCATTAGCCTAGTTCTGGTGTATAGAAAACTATTCATAAAGTCTCAGTGTTATTATGATTCTCTTAGTGATATTTAAATTCTAAGTATGCACACTTTGAAGTATACTTTATAGAAAGAGCAACAAAAAACCAAAGTGATTGGCTAAAGACAATAAAACTATAAAACAAAATATAGTAAAAAAAAGCAAATAGAAAATATCTGTTGTTTCTTTAAGGTTATTATCAGAATTAAAGAAGAAAGTAAAGCTCTCATAATAGAAAATAATTTAGTGAAGTACTAAATGATATGTCTGGGAATATCAGTTTTGTTAGAAAATAGGCAGCTAGGAGACAGAAGGAATACCTATGATTGAAATAATAAATCACCACAGCAAAATGTGCTTGTCATACTTGGAAAGTTAACTGGTTGAAAGATTTGGGTTAAACCAGTCTTAAAGCTTTTAATAAGAATGTGGTCATGTTTATTGATTGCTATTTTACTTACCATGCAAAGCATATTAGTTTTTAACATGCTTGATGATATAGTTTGCAAAGAATTGTCCAATAAGACATGCATTTTCAGCAAGAAAGTCGTCAGTTAAAGATATATTTGGAAATGAACAGTTTCAGGTGCACCTGTGGTGTGTAAAACTACAGGAATGACAACCTTTTATAAAAGGTATTACAATGCTGAACACATTAGCAGACACTGCATGCTTCTGTGGGACGTTCTTGTCTTAAGCTGCTTGCCATTTGAGCTCTTCAGTGTGATTCTGATGGTCAAATAAAGGTAATTAAAAATTATAATGAAATGTATAATGATTCTACAAATTTGTCTACTCAATCATATGCCAACATAGTTGGGTATATTTGCTGTTCAGAATTTTCAAAGTTGACTTTTATAATATTTTTTCATGACGGGAAGAAGGATCATGATAAAAGATAAAAATTTATAGTTCAAAGATAAATGGATATCAGCAATTTCATATGGTTTAACTAAATACAGAAGGAACAGCCACAACCATATGCAAGCATTAATATTCTCTGTTTAACTCAGTGATTGAGAGGCTCACCAAATTGGCTTATTTAGTTGTCATTGTTCTCTAGGTTTAACACTTCCAATGAACAACTGTAGTGTGAAGATATGTACATTTTTATTATTTGATAAAATAACTTTAATTAAAAAGAAACTTTGAGAGTCGAATGAAGAAAATTGACTGTGTAGACAATGAATCTTTTAAGACTCAGTTGTGAAATATCAGTGATAAAATAATCTTACACGACTTAGTAAAAAAGTCATTTTATAAATAAATCTTTGAAATAACAAAAGAGAATGCCTATTGAATTACTTCAATCTACCATTGCCCAAATGTCTTGACCTATGTTAGCCCGAAATTTTGACCCAGACTTCCTGCTTTGTCACATTCTGAACATTCTACTCGGTGATCACCCTGACATTCTACATGAAGCAGCAAAAAATTACATTTTAACTCACAGGTTCACTAGAAAGTGGTTAACCTTCAGAAAAAAACTTTTCCAATCTTCATGGAGAGCTACCTCCTTCATTTATTAGAGCTATCTCCTTCATTCATATAGCTTACTCCTGTGCGTAAGCTCTGTTCTCTTTGATGAAGAAACCAGTGTTTAGACTGCAATTGTCCTAGCAAAGGACAACTACATTCTAAACTAATAACAGCTCAAATCCCTGAAGTTTAGCAAGGCTTGGTTCCTTCTGTTTTTCTCTTCAGAAGGAAAAACTGACATAAAATGAAAATAATTTATATGATTGTAGATTCATAGAATTTTAGAGCAAAAAAAAACCTGAGAAATGATCAAGCCCAGCTCTTAATTATTTTTTCCAGATGAGAAATTGAAGTGTAGAAAAGATGGTGATTGTTTTCAGATGATTCAGCTAGTATTGGAGTCATGACACCAGATAAAGTCTTCTGACCTTACTTTCTATACTAAAGAAGCCTAGAAAATTTTGAAGATCTTCTGAGAAATCTCTTGTTCAGTTAGGGACATATTTATGAGGTGATGCCCTTTAATAATTCTAGTTGTCACTAGGCTTGATTCCTTGCAGCTTGATAAACTGATACATCTTCATTACTTTTAGGGACTTCCTGGAGAACTGTGGTTCTGTTTGTTAGACTCCTGATTTGGCGAGTGGTAAGAACATGTGAATTTACTATGTTGTTTAAAGATACTGTATATAGAGCAGCTGTCAGATTCCTTGGCTTCTTGGAGTGTCCTTTAGAGACACCCACTGGATTGCCTCTGATTGAGAGTGGGGAAAACATTAATTTTTTAAAAAAATTTTATCTCCTTTTCTTATCTTTTTAAAAAAATTATTATTATACTTTAAGTTCTAGGGTACATGTGCACAGCGTGCAGGTTTGTTACATATGTATACATGTGCCATGTTGGTGTGCTGCACCCATTAACTCGTCATTTACATTAGGTATATCTCCTAATACTATCCCTCCCCCACCCCACAATAGGGGCCGGTATGTAATGTTCCCCTTCCTGTGTCCAAGTGATCTCATTGTTCAGTTCCCACCTATGAGTGAGAACACACCAAACACTTTACAATTTTTAAACAGGAGGAGCTTCAGAGTGACAATCTGGTTAAGAGTGTTTAGGGAGCTACCCTTAAGGTGTATCAGTAACTTAGATTTTATACATATTTGGGATAGCTTGACGTTGAAAGAACTGATAGAAATTATGGAAGGCCTCATTCTTACCCCTAGGTACCACTTCTTACTTACTGGTTCTGGTAGCAACACATGCTGGCTTTAATCTAAGTGTCACTGGATACTGAACCCAAGAGTCCTCCTAGATTCTATTCTGAGCAGCAGCGCAGCATTTTCTTAGGAATTAAGTTCATTAACATTCTACTTATGCAATAAGATGGCCACACGTCATCACAAAATAAATATGAACTATGATTAAATCAGCCTTTATTATTACATGTATAAAACGGTCTGTTTTTGAAACGGAGGGCTAATGTTTTTAGTTGCTTGTTTTTTGTTGACTTAGCCTTCACTAGCTTCCTTATAGATGTCACCTCTGGTATATACATCAACTTGGTAACAATTTTTCAAGTTGTTTTTCAGGAACTTTGGGCAGCTCTTGTCCAGCCTGAACCATTTGAGACCAGTGACCCTTCAACTGGGCCTGGGAAAATGCCCAAGAGGTGATTTTTTTGATGTCAGAGAATCAAACGCTCCTCCCTCAGGTTGTGCTAACGCTGCTGTTTTCTGAACATGAACCCTATGTGGAGCTGTGAACCCTGACTTTGCTTTCTCAGATCACTGACTACCTCATTCTTCATCACTGCTAGTCACCTTTCCCTATGCCTTAGACCACTCCACTTCTTTACCCCATAAATTCCCTAAGCCTTATCTTCGGAAAGAGATTTGATAACTTTCCTCCTTTCTCCTTATTGGGTTGCCCTGTGAACAAATATTTTCTCTACTGCAAAACTCACTGTTTTAGTGATTGACTTTCTGTGGGATGAACAGAACAAGCCTACTTCAATATCATTTTTATTGTGTTTTTTATAAAGTGTTTCACTGTCATTCAAGTCCAGGAAAATAATAAGCCAAGTTTTTAAATGGCATTATATCAGTAGAAGATTGCTTTTTACAGGATAGTTGTGGATAAAAATTATTCCTAATAACCTTTTCTGCATATATGAAGATGATCGGGTAGTTTTTTTCTTTCATTTTGTTAACATGGTGTATTGTATTGATTAATTTGTGTATGTCGAGACATGCTTCCATCCCTGGGATAAATCCCACTCGGTCATGGTGTATGATCCCTTTAAGGTCCTGTTGAACTCAGTTTGCTAGTGTTTTATTAAAAATGTTTGCATGGCATATATTAGGGAAATTGGCCTGTAGCTTTCTTTTTTGAAGTGTCTGCCTTGTTTTGGTGTCAGGATGATGCTGGCCTCATAAAATGAGTTTGGAAGTGTTCTCTCTTCAGTTTTTGGAAGAAGTTAAGGATTGATATAAACTCTTCTTTCAGTGTTTGTTAGAATTCACTCATACAGCTGTCAGGTCCTGGGCTTTTCTTTGTTGGGAGATTTTTGATTACTGATTCAGTCTTCGTATTTATTATTAGTCTATTCAGGCTTTCTATTTCTTCCTGCTTTGGTATTTGTAGTGTATAAGTTTCTAATAATTTATTCATTCCTTGTAGGTTATTCAGCTTGTGGCCATATAACTGTTCATAATTTTCCTTTGTGATCCTTTTTATTTCTGAAACATTTATTGTAAAGCCTCCTCTTTTATTTCTGATTTTTGAGTCTTCTCTATCTTTTCTTAGTTAGTCTAGGTAAGGGTTTGTTGATTTTATTTATCTTTTAAAAAAGCCAACATATAAAAATCAATCATGTTTCCATTCATAAAAAACAAACTATCCAAAAAGGGGGTTAAGGAAACAATGCCATTCACAATAGCAACAAAAAAAATAAAATTTTTAGGAATAAACTTAACCAAAGAAGTGAAAGACTTTTACACTTACGAAATTATTAAATTTTGATGATGAAATTTATCAAAATATTATAATATTTGATGATGAAAATTATAAAATATGATAAAATTAAAGAAGACACGGGTAGATGGAAACATTGTATATTTATATATTTGAAGAATTAATATCATTAAAATGTTCCTACTACCCAAAGTGGTCTACATGGTTTTTTTTTGGCATGAATGTTTATCACAGCTTTATTTGTAATAGTCCCAAACTGGAAATAACCCAGACATCCATCAACAAGTAAATGGATAAATAAATTGTTGTATATCCATGGAAAATAACATAACTCGGCAATTAAGAGGAATGAACCACTGATACAGGAAACCACCTGAATGGATCTAAATATTATGCTGAATGACAATTCAGGCCAAAAAGGCTACACACTGTTTATTCCAATTTATATAGAATTCTAGAAAAGACAAAAATAATCTGTAGCGACAGAAAGCAGACCAGTGTTTACCTAGAGAATGGAGTAAAAGAAGACACAGATTACAAAGGGTCTTGGGGAAACTATGGAGAATCATGGAAATGTTTGCTGTATTGATTGTGATAATTACATAGGTGTGTACATGTGTCAAAACTGATCAAATTCAAACTTCAAATATGTGCAGTTTTTGTACTTCAAATTTACATCAATGAAGTTGTATCAAAAAAGTGGAGAGAGGAGAATCCAACTTATTGACAAAAGCAATGGGTGTCTATCGTTTCTGCTTCCAGCCATACAGGGGACTAGAAAAACTGATCTTTTCACTGCAAAACATTTAGAAATGATGGACAGCTATTACAGCCATCCTCTAAAGTGTATAGTTGGGGCTTCCCTTCAGTGGAGAGAGGTTGGTAGTCCCTTTAGCAAGGAGCTTTGGATTTGACAATCACTTGTCCACAAGTGATTGTCAAATCACTGGCCCTTACAGGGTAGGATTCTGGAATGAGACTGCCCTACATTCCTGAGATCACTGAAGGCCTGCATCGTTAGTGAAAGGCTGGACTAGAAAAAAAATTCACTGTTGGGCCGGGATGAAAATAAGGAAGCCGGGCCAGACGCGGTCACTCATGCCTATAATTCTAGCACTCTGGGAGGCCAACTTGAAGTCAGGAGTTTGAGACCAGCCTCGCCATCATAGCAAAACCCTGTCTCACTAAAAAGACAAAAAATTAGCTGGGCATGGTGACACGTGCCTGTAGTCCCCAGGAGGCTAAGGTAGGAGGATCACTTGAACATGGAAGGTGGAGGTTGCCGTGAGCCAACATCAGGCTGCTGACTCCAGCCCAGCCTGGGTAACAGAATGAGATTCTGTCTTAAAAAAAAAAAAAGCGCTTATGGGTGTTGTTTGCCTCTCAGAACATGTAACTACAGCCTATCCCTCATATGGACTTAGGATTTTATATCTTTCTTTGTATATTTTTTGCATATTTTTATTGTTAATATAATTGTTAATCATTATCACAGTTCAGCAAATTGGATATTATGGTCCTGATTGTATCCAGGAAATAAGCTTTTATTTTTAAATTCCCATAGGTTTTGGGGGAACAGGTGGTATTTGGTTACATGAGTAAGTTCTTTATTAGTGATTTGTGAGATTTTGGTGTACACACTAAACCCAATTTGTAGTTTATTTTATCCTTCAGCCCCCTTTCCACAAGTTTCCAAAGTGCATTGTATCATTCTTATGCCTTTGCATTCTCCTGGCTTAGCTCCCACTTATGAGTGAGAACATACAATGTTTGCTTTTCCATTCCTGAGTTGGTTCACATAGAATAATAGTCTCCAATTCCATCCAGGTTGCTGCAAATGCCATTAATTCATTCCTTTTTATGGCTGAGTAGTATTCCACCAGATATATATGCCACATTTTTTAAATCCACTCATTGATGGATGGACATTTGGGCTTGTTCTATATTTTTGAATTTGCAAATTGTGCTGCTATAATCATGCATGTGCAAGTATCTTTTTCATATAATGACTTCTTTTCCTCTGAGTAGATACCCAGTAATGGAATTGCTGGATCAAATGGTAGATCTGCTTTTAGTTCTTTAAGGAATCTCCACACTGTTTTCCACAGTTGTTGTACTAGTTTACATTCCCACTAGTAGTATAGTGTTCCCTTTTCGCCACATCTACACTAACATTTATTATTTTTTGATTTTTCAATTATGGCCACAACAGCATGGTACTGGTATGAAAACAGGTACATAGACCAATGGAACAGAATAGAGAACCCAGACATAAACCCAAATACTTATTGCCAACTGATCTTAGTCAAAGCAAACAAAAACATAAAGTGGAGAAAGGACACCATATTCAACAAATGGTGCTGGGATAATTGGCAAGCCAAATGTAGGAGAATGAAACTGGATCCTCATCGCTTATCTTATACAAAAATCAACTCATGATGGATAAAGGACTTAAATCTAAAACCTGAAACTATAAAAATTCTAGAAGACAATATCGGAACAACCCTTCTAGAAATTGGCTTATGCAAAGATTTCATGACCAAGAACTCAAAGGCAAATGCAAGAAAAACAAGGATAAATAGGTGGGACTTAATTAAACGAAAGAGTTTCTGCACAGCAAAAGGAACAGTCAGCAGAGTAGACAACCCACAGAGGGGGGAAAAGTCTTCACAATCTGTACATCTGACAAAGGACTGGTATCCAGAATCTACAAACTACTCTAATTAGCAAGAAAAAAAAATCCCATCAAAAAAGTGGGCTAAAGACATGAATAGAAAATTCTCAAAGGAAGATATACAAATGTCCAACAAACATGAAAAAAAATGCTCAACATCACCAATGATCAGAGAAATGCAAATCAAAACCACAATGCGATACCACCTTACTCCTGCGAGAATGGCCAAAGTGATCTCCATATTGATTGCAATCCTTATCAAAACCCCAGTGGCATTTGCTATGGCAGTAGAAAAAAATCTGGAAATTCATTTAGAACCACAAAAAACCCCAATAGTCAAAGAAATCTTGAGAAAGAACAATGAAGTGCAAGAATCAAATTACCTGTCTTCAAAATATACAACGAAATGATAGCAATCAAAGCAGTATGGTACTGGCGTATAAACAGACACGTAGACCAATGGAACAGAATAGAGATCCCAGAAATAAATCCACTCATCTATAGTCAACTGATCTGTAATGGTGCCATGAACACAAAGTGGAAGAAGGATAACCTTTTTAATAAGTGGTGTTGGGGAAACTGGATGTCTACATGCAGAAGAATGAAATTTGACCCTTGGATTATACCATATATGAAAATCAACTAAAAATGAATTAAAAAACTTAAAAGTAATACCTGAAACTATAAAAATACTAGAATAAAACACATGGAAAAAGCTTCTTGACATTTGTCTGGGGAGTGGATTTTTGGATATAACACCAAAAGCACAGAAAACAGAAGCAAAAACAGAGAAACGGGATTACATCAAGCTGAAAAGCTTATGCATTGCAACAGGGACAATCCACAGAGTGAAAAGGCAACTGAAATATTTGCAGACCATACCTGATAAGGGGTTAATCCTCAAAATACATAAGGAGCTCAAGTCCATAGCAAAAACAACTGTTTAAAAAATTGGCAAAAGACCTGATTAAACATTTCTCAAAAGATGATATACAAATGGTCAATAAGTATATGAAAAGGTGCTCGTAATCCCTAATCATCAGAGAAATGTAAATCAAAACCGCCATGGGATATCATCTAATACCTATTAAAATAGCTATTGTAAGAAAGACTGAAGATACAAATGTTGTTGAGGATGTGGAGAAGAGGGAACTCTTGTGCAGTCTTGGTGGGAATGTAACTTGGTATTGCCATTTTGGAAAATAGTATGAAGCTTCCTCAAATGATTATGAATATAACTATCCTGTGATATAGGAATTCCACTTATGATTATATATCCAAAGGAAATGAAATCAGTATGTTGAAGAGATATCTGCACTTCCGTGTTCATACAGAATGATTCCTAATAGCTGCGATATAGAACAACTTAAACATTTATTAATGATGAAAAGTTAAAGGATATGTTATATATATGATATATATAAATGGAATAATATATCATATATATGATGTATATACAATGGAATATATATGATATATATACAACAGAATGTCATATATATGATATATTATATATATACATACAATGGAATATTATTCAGTCATTAAAAAGGAAGAAAATTGTACTAGTCCATTCTCATGCTGCTAATGAAGTCATACCTGAGACTGGGTAAATTATAAAAGAAAGAGGTTTAATTGACTCAGTTCAGCATGGCTGGGGAGGCCTCAGGAAACTTACAATCGTGGTAGAAGGGGAAACAAACATCTTCTTCTTCACATGGCAGCAGGAAGGAGAAGTGCCAGCAAAAGGGGGAAAACCCATTATAAAACTATCAGATTCTGTGAAAACTCACTCACTACCATGAAAACAGCATGAGGGTAACCATTCCCATGATTAAATTACCTTTCACTGGGTCTCTTCCATGACACTTGGGGATTATGGGAAACTACAATTCAAGATGAGATTTGGGTGGGGCACAGCCAAACCAAATCCAAAATCCTTCCATTTGTGACTACATGATTAAACCTAAAGATGTTATGCTTCCAGGACAATAGGCTAAGTGAAATAAGCCAGATGCAGAAGGACAAATACTGCTGTTATTTATATGTAGAATCTAAAAATGTTAAAGTAATGGAAGCAGAGGATAGAATGGTGCTTGCCAGGGGATGGGGAAGGGAAAATAGGGAGATGTTGGTCAAGCGGGTCAGAGTTTCCGTTATGCATGATGAATAAGTCCTGGAGATCTAATGTACAACCACGTGACTATAATTAACAAGACTTTATTGTATACTTGAAATTTACTAATAGAGTAGAGCTCAAGTGTCTACGCTACACAAAGAAAAAAGAAGGAAAGTACTGTCTGAGGTTACAGATATGTTAATTAGTATGAAGTGATTATTTTGCAGGATATGTCTCTGACAACTCATCAAACTATACCCTTAATTATATAAATCTTTGTCAAATATTGCTCAATAAAAAATATTGCTAACAGAAAGTTTAAAGCAGAACAGTAAGGGAAAATGAGATGTGATTTGCAGTTGATTAGCATTTAAAAAGTATGGAATTAAAGCCTCAAATAAAGTCTTTGCACATAATTTGGGCCAGGTTATCTATATGTCTAATCATGTAACACTTGACCTTTTAGAACTAATAAAACCAGAAACGACTCCAAGGCAGAAACTAAAGGGAGCTTGGTTTGTTCTGCAGTATTTTTGGGCTTCGCAAGATATATGGTATTATGATCAGAGTCAGTCTGAACCTTCAACAAAAAGATTTTAGCTAAAATTCATGCCTTGAAGTATTGCTATATTTGCTTAATAATATAGCAATGAGAAGCTATTTCATGAAGGAAATATGCCTGCCACAGGTCACCTCTCAGCCTAAGTATATCTTTTGCACAAAACATTTACAATTCCACCTCTAAAACAATCGTTTTTCTCTCAAAGAGTTTTGATATGGCTTTAAAAATAATTGCCCTGTGCTTCCAAGTGCTCGATGATAAATGAGATTGGATTGCAGATCTGTATTCTTTGCTAAGTTAGATGCATTTTTTCGGTTTTCTGTGGAATATCTTATATCACTATTTAAGGAAACTTAAGAATGTGCCTCCTGTTATTTTTAGAGGCAGCAGGGATTTCCTTGAGGTACCTTTTATATATATTGACATTAAAGTTACAATAACTTTGAAAGTAGGTGGATGGAAAATGTTCAGAAGAGAGAATAAATGCTGAATAAGAAAAAGTCTACATATCTAATTTTATGCAATGATATTTTGATCATATTTCATTCTTGGACTAAAATGTGTAATAATATTTCATTATAGTATTATTTATATTACTGAAAAATACAAACAGCATTTCTCATAGTAATGATCGTCTAAATTAATTCTGATATAATGCATATAATACACAAAATGCACATCTACTCAAGTGTTAAAATTATGGGGATGATTATATTAACACAGAAATATGTTCATATAATATTAACAAAAAGCATGCTACAAACTATTATGAATCAGTTAAAAATATCTAGAAGGATATATAATTTGTAGAAAGTGAACTACAGATTTTGTTCTGATTTCACCAGTTTTTTCACTTATGTCTTCTTTATTTTCCAGGCTACAAGCCAGGATACTACACTTAATTGACATGTCTTCTTAGACGCCTCTGATTTGTGGCAGTTTTTCATTCTTTCCTGCTTTTCATGACCTTGACGCCTTTGAAGAGAAGTGGTGAGATGTTTTTTAGATTTTCTCTCAATTGGTGATTTGTCTGATGTTTTTATCATCATTAGGCAGGTGTGATGGGTTTCACAGAACAACACTACAGAGGTTTAGTGCCATTCTCATCTTATTGTATCAGGAGATATATGATAGCAACAACACTCTTTGCTGGTGATCTTAACCAAAATTACTTGGTTAAGGCAATGTTTTCCAGGTTTCTCAAGCAGCCTGACGACAAAGCCTATCTTCTTAGCTATTTATCTGAGACATGAATCTTCTAATTTCTCACCTTAGGAATTCTCCAGTTAGTCGTTTAGTAGAAACTGAGTAATGAAGAATTTTCTTCCCAGACAAATCATTCTGATGACAGGAGAGGGATGGGCTTACTCTTTGTCCTGTCTTGGTTTACTGCAGACATGGTCACTTGATTCATTCCTGACTCCAGTCAACTCCTCCTGTGCCCAGTAATCCATTTTGGTTCATTCTCTGAAAAAAAGAATATGATCAAAATCTAATTCTCACAATATCATTTGGATGTCTAAAAAATACTGAGTTAAAGAGATAGTAGAATTTGATTATATAAAAAAAATTTGTACACCCAAAAAGTGTTAATTTCCTTAATAGAGAACTGCTCTAAATATTTAACAAAAAGTGGGCAAATGGTATGTTCAGATAATGTATAGCAAAGAAAATATAAATAATGTCAAATATTTAAAATGATGCCAGTCTTCTCTTAATACGATAAATATAAATCAAAATTATGATGTGATCACATTTAAAAATTATTGGGGTAGCAAAGACCGGAATGCTTGATTACAAACTATGTTAGCAATGGTTTGGGAAAACAAACATTTCTCATTGTTTCTGGGAAAGTAAATTGGTAAAATCAGTACTGAGAGCAATTGTACATTGTCTCTCATAAATAGAAATACAATTTTTGGACCCTTCAAGTCCACTTCTACATTAGAACCTTAATGCATATAATAAACATTATAGATATGCCAGCATATGCATAAAGTAATTTATGTATAAGAATACTTTTTGTGGCAAGAGATTAGTTAAATAAATAGTTCCAACAGCACGCAATGAAAAGCTAAGCAGCTTTATGTATACCAGTAAGAAAACATCTCCAGGATATATCATAAAGTTAAAACTTAAAACAAAACCAAAAAGGATAGAATGGCGTGTAAGATAGTTTACTGTTTGAATTGGAAGTTAAGACTACCATCTGGCCGATTTGGGCTCCTCATGCCTCTGAATCAACAGGAAAAGAAGAGTTACTGTGCTAGGTAGGTTGATTGATCTGAATACCAAGAGGAAATTTGACTACTGCTCCACAACATGGGTAAGGATGAGTAGATCTGGAATACAGAAGATACCTTAACGTGTCTCTTAGTATTACCATGCTCTGTGATTAAGGTCAATGGAAAACTACAGCAATGCAATCCAGTAATGACTATGAATGACCAAGGTCCTTCAGAAATGAAGGTCTGGATCACTCTACGATATAAAGAAGCCTGACCAACAGAGGTGCTTGCTGAAGACAAAAGGAATACAGAATGGGTGATGGAAGAAGGGAATTATAAATACCAGTTACAACCACATGATCATTTACAGAAATGAGGATTGTAATTCCCACGAGTATTTACTCTTTATTTTGTTATGAATATATCAGTATATATATGCATATATATGTACATATATATTTATAGAGATATACTCCTTTCTTTTATTTCCTTATGATGTTACATTATTGACTCTCCTTGGTCTCCAGCTTTCTGATTGCATATCTTGGGATTTGTCCTAACGAAGCAAACAAATTCCTTATAACAAATCTGTTTCTAATATGTATATCCTATTGGTCTATATGTTGATTTGTATATATAACAACACACACACACCCCACATCCTCTATTAGCTCTGTTTTGCTGGAGAACCCTAATACACTTTGGAAAAGTACCAAAGTAACAGAGGTAACACCTACCTCTCAGTGGTTCAGCCTACTCTGTAAAAAATAAGGGAATTAAACTAGAACAACTACATGTTTCCTTTCAGCTGTAGCCTTCTGTGTAATACAGTTATTTCCCTAAAGAAGGTCTCTGAATTTCTCTCCTGATCTTAGGTTCTATTTTTCACTCTGCTTACTTGTTATTTTCCCTAAAGTTACAGTATGCTCAGTATGTCCCAAATTGACCATGCCTGTTAAGAAAGCCATTTCCTCTCTTCTGTTATTTTCTAAGGCACCAGGTTTTCGTTTTTTAGGAATGGCCAGATTTGATTGTCTCTTCTCTCTGGGCAAGGTAGTACTTTGATTATTTGTGATGGCAATGAAGCAAATATTGTATAAGACTAAAGAAAGAAGCATATCACAGATTTTTGCATTCTCTCAGTTCTTTATGAAGTACAATACCAAGTAACACAGAACTGCTACAGACCCAGAATTCTTCAGTTATCTGAACAGTTCTGGGTTCTGGAGCTGACATCCACATCTAGGCAACGTGGATTTATAACCATAGGGTTGCTGCAGCGTTCCAGGCAGGTCTTTGTGGAGACTACTCATCTGCATCTCTGCTAAGAAGAAGAAAACCTTTCCAGCCCTTTTTATCGTTTTATTAAAAAAAAAAAATAGTGAACACATGTTGGTACCAAATAGCAATTTTACCTTATCTTGGTGTATTTGGCTTATGAATAGTTGATAAGACTTTATCTTACTGTTGATTATTTGTGTTTCCCATGAGAAGAAAAAGATTGTTTCATGATGCTTTCAGAGGGCTCATTCCTTTGTGAAGGATTTCCAGAGATTCCTCTATAACATGTTTCTAGTCTTCAGATTTGTCTCTTGTTCAACCATCTTACTAATTCTGATGCCAAATCCATCATAAAAATGATGTACCTTTGGAAATGAATCCATCCTATGGATTCTCTGCATTCCCACTGCTGCCTTTATATGCAGGACCCTTAGCACATTCTACCATGATTCTGCAACAAATGCTCAGAACATCCTCTAGTTCTGATTTTCCCACTGCAAATCAATGCTTCACACTCATTATTCCAATGAATTTCCTCTCAGTCTTGCATTTTTTTTTTTTTCTGTCACACCTTTGGTGAGAAATCCTACAGTGATTCCAATGAGAGCTCAACGTCATTCAACCTTCAAGGAATGTTTGTAATCAATTCCACTTTCCATACCTGTCAATATCTCATGACTCCACCCTCATCAACCACCAAGCCTCACTAATTATACTCCCCAAATATATCTTTTCTTAACACAATTTACTCCATGCAGAAAAGACATTATTTAGATAGATATATTCATAGAGAGGTAAATATATAAATAAAAATACCTAGCTTTATAAATATGCATATTTAATTTCATAAATTAAAACTATTTGCATTCAGATGGACAATGGTTTGAAATCTGTTTATGCCTCCAACTAAGCTGAACAAGCATGGACACATTATTTAATGTTTCTGAGCCTCAAATATTTAGTCCTGCTGAATTATTTTGAAGATTAAATGATATAAATTACTTAAGTTGTCTGTTGTCTGGCGTATAGTACTTAGTAAATTAATGCATGTTTCTTGATTTTAGATTCGATTTATTTTCTCTATTTCCAAGCTGCAGTGGTCTGGATCCAATCAGGGGACAGAAACTAGACAGCAGGTTATATAAGGGAAGTTAATATAAAGAATTATTAACTATGATAAAAGAGAAACTATATAAGGAAACTATATAGTAGCCTAGGGCTGAGGAAGAGTGCCCAAGGGAGGACAAACTTGGAAGGGGTGTGTTTCAGACCTTGTTGGGGAAGGTATAGTTTAGCCCAATGGATAGCAGAGGTGTTTATTGGTTAGGCCAGGCCTGAGGAGGTCTAGAGTTCCTGGGCAAGCACGGTAGGTTAGGTAGGTTAGCACGTGGTGGCATGGTTGTGCAGTGAGAGTCTGGTGCCAGCCATGGTAGAAGGCCTGTAGCACATGCAGCCTGGCATGAGAGTGGGGACTTGAAACACTACTTGGTGTGTGATCCTCCAGGTCAGAAGCAGATGTTAGAAGTCCACTCAGAGAGTCCAGGTGCTGGTGTGGCAGGAGGCCATCAGAGCACACCTGAGGTGTGGAGAGTTCTGGTTTCCATGTCTAGAGGACTGAAGAAAAGTTATTGATAGGTCTAGGATGCAATGAGGTCTCAATGGAATCATGTTCTAGGCTGGTGGCTGGGGCACATTCCACTGGATGTCTGCACACCTATGCAGCTAATCTCTTCCTCCCGCAATGTCTCTCCAGCGCCCTCTACTGAGCAAGCTTAATATTGTGCTCATTAAAGTGAAAAGTTTTTGTTTGTTTGTTTTGTTTTTTTTTTCTTTTGACATGGAATCTCGCAATCTCGCACTGTCCCCAGGCTGGAGTGCAGTGGTGCGATCTTGGCTCACTGCAAGCTCCGCCTCCTGAGTTCCCGTCATTCTCCTGCCTCAGCCTCCCGAGTAGCTGGGACTACAGGCGCCGGCCAACACGCCCAGCTAATTTTTTGTATTTTTAGTAGAGATGGGGTCTCACTGTGTTAGCCAGGATGGTCTCGATTTCCTGACCTCGTGATCGGCCCACCTCGGACTACCAAAGTGCTGGGATTGCAGGTGTGAGCCACTGCGCCTGGCTAAAGTGAAAAGTTTTAAAGGAATCCTTGATTTAGTACAGAGCATACAGTGAGTGAAGGGTGAATTCAGAAATAAGAAGCAATAAATTGATAATGGCACACAGTCTATAATACCAATTAGCTCTGTTTGATTAAGATACAATTTTTTCCTGTTGTATTTCATCTGAAGAAGTGATAACCTTCTTTTATAGGGAATGGGGTTCCCAACTGATTAACCAGGAATAAGCAATTTTTGCTTCACTTTGTAATAACTGAGTCATGTGATAATGGCTGAGTCAGCATTTGAATACAGATCCAAGTCTTATTCATGGGAACATACTTTAAATGTATTTAGCATCATTTTGTGTCTTGGTTTATTCTAGAACAGAAAGAAACTGTATTTGCAGGATCTGACATCAAAAATGCATTTGAATCATTTAGATAGTCTTTTTTTGGGCGGTAAAAATGTTAAAACTCTTGTTTATTGATGTTTTGTCTCTTTCTTAATCTCTCCTAACAAATCTATTGTTCTTCCCTTGTCAATAAGCAAGCATGCTCCCACGGCAGGCTGAAACATTTCAGGACTTTCCCATGACCTCAGATTTCTATTCCTTTGAGGCACATGGTCTTATTTCTTTTTAAGCTTTAGCGAGAACATCGGGTCCTTTTTTCTCAGATCTAGTCTGATATTTTTACTTTATATATCTGATCAAGATGTTTTATAAATTGGAACATGTCCACTGCTCATTAAAACAGGTCATCCCAATCAGTATAAAAGGTGATTTTTAGTCTTTTCTTTTTAAAAGTGTAAGCAATGCTTATTGCTTAGGAACTCATTTAGTAGGAGGTATCAGTACCTTTTTATTTTTTACTGAACTCATTTTCATGTGCCTTTGAGCCCATGTGCAAATTTGATTTCATTAGCCTAGTAGGTGCAAGACTTCCTACTCTCTCACTGTGGAGGAGACATTAGGTTGCTGTGAAGTGAAAGAATGGCTTGAATCCTGGAGCTACATCGGGCTAATAGTGCTATTTTCTGTAAACTGAGGGACAGTTTATGTGAAAATACTTTGCACAAATTGTAACAATTAAATTGTAAAAATGTACTGGAATGCTGGATAATTATTTCGAGGGTGGTAGTGATGATTTAGGGTATCTATGGATACAGTGGGAAGCCCCCTCTTGTTCAACATTTTCTAGAGAATGTCCATGTTAAACTTACACTTTCTGCTTCCTAGGAAGATTATCTCAGACTTTCTCTTGGCTGTTCTCCCCTTGACTTTTCTGTACTATGTCATTCATGGCATTTTTGTGGGATCTATGTAAAACAGAAGATAATACAATTTTAGAACAGCTGGTTTCTGAGTCAACTTTGGAGACTCATTTTTAGTAATTTTCCAATTTAATAAAACAGTTGGAATATGTTTATATTGATTTTAAAATGACAGAGCAAATGAGAAGAGTTATACTTTCATAGTTCCAAGAACTATTGATGAGGAAAATTACTAGTAGCTAGTTCAAACTGCCATTGATTGACACTGAAATGAAGAAAAGAGATGTACATGTATTTGTGAACACCCCATTTTCATGTCAACCAAAGGATTATCAACTTTTCATCTTCAAACTAGATTTCATAGTATAACTTTTCATGTGTAACTATATGTAAGGTTAATGACTCTATCTTTTGTGAACCACAACCTATTTGTCAAGTCCCTGCTTTGAGCTTGATGTTTTAATCTTCACAAATATTTGAGGTAGACATAATTATGTCCATAATTATAGCAAAGTGCTAGGTGCAGGCTAGCACTTTGTGTACAGTGGCATAATTGTAAAAATTACATCCAGATCTGTCTTTAATCATGCTTCGTTTACCCTGCCCATCTTTAAAAATAAAAAATAGTGATTACAATTATAAAATAACATGAGTAGAAATAATATGTTGTATTCAGTGGGAAGGAATTTCTCTTGTTAAGGCAATAATTATAGGACAGTAATTCTCTGACTGAAATAATATACAGATTTTAAGAAAAAACTTATGAAATTCCAGCGTTAATTAAAAGTTTTTATAACATAAAAGCACAAAGATAAAACTGGGTATAAATTTCTTATGTTTATGGTTTTTATGCCGCTTAAAACCAAGTTGATTAATACTTATACATTAAGTATTAACAACATTCAAACCAATAACATCCAGTTTAGAAACACTAGCTAGGCCTGGCGCAGTGATTCAAGCCTGTAATCCCAGCACTGTGGGAGGCGGTGGATCACAAAGTCAGGAGATCGAGACCATCCTGGCCAACATGGTGAAGTCCCCTCTCTACTAAAAATACAAAAAAATTAACTGGGCATAGTGGCACACACCTGTATTCCCAGCTACTTAGGGGGCTGAGGCAGGAGAATCACTTGGACCTTAGAGGTGGAGGTTGCAGTGAGCTGAGATCGCACCACTGCACTCTAGCCTGGCAAAAGAGTGAGACTCCATCTCAAAACAAAAACAAAAACAACTAGTTAATGTGGTAGATTGTATTTTGTGAAAATAAAGTTGCTGTCTGCAATGAGAATATGTTATTGACTGCTAGCGGTTCCATTCTTTTACATTCAGGGTACTTACATGTTTTGGGTTGACTCAGTTCTCTTGCCTCTTTGTGTTATTTGAAGTTTTGTGATAGTTTTATTTTGTATACTCCTTTAGTCTGTTTCATGCTGCTATAGCAGAGTAACCAAGACTGGGTAATTTATGATGAACAGAAATGTATTGTCTCCCAGTTCTGGAGGCTGTAAAGTTCAATATCAAGGTGCTGGCATCTTAGGAGGGCATTCTTGCTGCATCAACACATGGCAGAAGATGAAAGGGAAAGAGAGAGGGAGAGAGAGAGAGAAAAGATAGAGATATATTATTTAGTTCCTAATTTGGAACATTTGGTTCTATTATTTTATCCCACCACAATACACTCATTTATCCCATTGTTTTCAATATTTTTATTTATACTATTCGTTCACATTAGGTTTTAGTGATTTAATAAATAATGAAGGATAATAGCAGTTTTATTCAGTCCTGAACTAAGTAATGTACTATGATAATATTTATATCTTAAATAATTTTCTTTATTTCTTAATTTATATCTTAAATTAATTTATATTATATTTAATATAATATAAATATAATATAAATTTAATAATATAATTAATAATATAAATTATATTATATTTCTTAATTTATATCTTAACTTCTTTATTTATATCTTAAATAATTTTCATTATTTATATCTTAAATAATGTTTTTCCTGGATTTAATACTGTCTTTTTATACTTGATTTCATCTTCTTCTATTTGCTTATCACTAATTCTTCCCAGTCTCTCCAACAGAATATTATTTTCTAAATGGCCATGTAAATAATCAGTTCAATTTTTTCTGAAAACATTCATTCTGGAGCACCCCATCTTCCTACCTCAATCTGGCCTGATTGCCTGCTAGCCTCTGCACATCAATCGTACATGTTTTTTTTTTTTTTTTTTTCCCTCTGTCTCTTGAGCTGATGAAGCACATCCTTCAGTAGCTTTCTGAGAAAGGACACATAGAACTTTACTGATCTGAAAATACTTTTATCCTAATCTTAAACCAGTTGATGGTTGCCTGGATTTAATTCCCAACTGAACAGAATTTTTTTCTGAATTTGAAATCATTTTTACAGACTTCTGTTGTTTAGGTTTTCTGTTGAGATGTCTTTACGGCTTTACAAATAATCTGTCCTAACTCCTTACCTCAGTCCTCCATCTTTCCAACTTTTATGAGCAATTTTAAATATTCTTTGTCATTTTTTGAAATCTTCTAATACCCTTGTTTCAATAAAACACTATTCTTATTAAATACAATATCTTACATTATTCTCCCTTAGCATATTAACAGCATTTGTGTTGAAATTTTATTTTGCTTTTTGTGCTGTTTTTATTTGTTGGTTTAAATATCTTTGATGTTGAAAACTTCTTAAGTATCCAGTGCCCTTGGTGGTTTATTCATAATAAAGATAGAAACACTAACTTGCTAAATAGTGAGTTTCACTATAGATCAGGGTTTCTCAATCTTAGTTTCTCAATATTGAGAAATTGTATTAATATTGACAGTCAATATTTTCAGCAATATTAACATCTTGGGCTGGATAGTTGCTTGTTGTCTGTCCTCTGAATAGTTGTAAGTTTCACAGCATTCCTGGCCTGTATCCACTAGATGCCAGTAGCACCCCTCCCAGTTATGACAACCAAGAATGTCTCCAAATATTGCCAAATTTTTTCTATAGGACCACATCGCTACAACTGAGAATCATTGCTATGCAGTGATCAAATATGGACCTTGTCATTTTGCCCACCTGGCCATTTTTTGGGGTGATGTCCAAATGTTAGCTTCTGTAATTGTATTATTCAGGATTCTCCATAGAAATCGAACCACTAGGCTGTGTGTGTGTGGGGGGGGGGCGGGGAGGGCGGGGGCAGAGAGAGAGAGAGAGAGAGAGAGAGAGAGAGAGAGATTGAGACTGAGATTTAAGGAATTGGTTCACGTAATTGTGACATCTGGTAAGTTCAAAAACTGCAGGGTAAACCAGTAGGCTAGAGACCCAGGGAAGAGGTGATACTGCAGTTTGAATTTAAAGGCCGTCTGCTGGTAGAATTCTTTTCATTGAAAGAGGTCAGTATTTTTTTATTTAGGCCATTAGCTGATTAGATGATGCCCATTCATATTATGGAGAGCAGTCTGCTTTACTCGAGGTCTACTGACTTAAGTGTTAATCTAATCTAAAGAAAACTTTTATGAAAACATCTAGAATAATATTTAATCAAATATCTGATATTTTCGCCTAGCCAAAATGGTCACATAAAATTAGCCAGTCTTTCAGTTTTTTCAAGGAAAATCCTCCAGTCTCCTCCTGGGGCCAGCATATGCTTGACTATGAGAATTCTTGGAGTCAGTGGTGGGAGGTGCAGTTTTCGTCAGTTTCCCTTTCTCCCTATGGCAGGTCTATGTCTTCCTTCCTCTTTATTTTGCCTGATGTGCCTGTATCTGGAACTCAGGTTCTCCATATCCTGAGAATGATCCTCCAATTTTCTGCAAGGGTAGAGGATGGATAATCATTTGGATGTGGAGGAGACTTAATATTCTAAATTCTCTTTATGTAAACATTCACCAAGTCCCTCTATTTTTAGTTCCACACCTTTCCTCAGTGTCTGCAGTGACCAGCACCTCCAGGATGAGCCTGTTGTAGCTCATACTTGGACATAGGTCTTGATAATGCCTCCATCTGCTTCCTTGTTTGAGACAGCTTCTCTTCACCCCATTGGTGAAAAAGAGCTTCCTATCCTAAGGTCATGGAGATGGCTGAACACATGCCACCCAATACCAGACAGATGAGCTCTACAGCAGTTTCCTTGTATATGCATAGCCCAAGGTTGTTGACACTGAGTCACACTGGACCACACAGGGGTTGCACTTGGGAAAACAGTGAACAAGCAATGGACTGGGAGTTAGACTTTCTCATAACAAGAGAGTGCAGTGACCTATGGTTCACTTTTGTCTTATTTGAATAATTCTCTGAGGGCTGGTAGCAAACTGAAGCCCCACTACTCAGAGATAAGCAGGCATTGTGCCTGGTTCCAGTTATAAAGAGAATTGTTTGACTACAGGACCTTACCTGAGGAAGAAGAGTGGAAACAGGGACTTGCAGTTAGGCCATTTGAGGTCCTCTTGATTTTACCAGAGGCCAAGACAGCACATAATATTAACGTAAGGCCTTACGTCACACTCCCGTCTTCTTAAAATTTGCTGATTTTTTTGACTGTCACTTCTAGTGGCTTCCTTGTTCTTGTGGGGCATGCATATTTTACTTCTTAATTCTCATTTTAATGGGATTTCAGGAGGAAAATCCCTGTGTCTAATCTAACATGTATAATAGTATATCCTATCTCTTTTTCATATTGATAAGAAAGAAATAAAACTGTCTTTATTTGCAGATGACATAATGGTCTACATAGAAAATACTATAGAATATATTCAAAAGCTACTAGAACTAATTAGTGAATTTAGCAAAGTTGCAAGATATGAGATTAATATACTAAATTCAATTGTATTTCTATCCAATAGGAAAAAAGATCAGAAATAAAATTAAAAGCTACAACTGCATAAAAATGATGAAATGCTTATTTCAAATGAGAAAAATTAAAGACTGAATAAGGGAGACATATGACTTGACCATGGGTTGAAAGAATTAATATTATTAAAGTGTTGATTTCCCTCAAATTCGTCAGTAGATTGAATGTAATCTGAATAAAAATTTCAGCAAAACTTAGCAACCTCATTCTAAAATGCAAATGGAAATGCAAATACTTGGAATCACCCAAATAACTTTGAAAAAAGAGCAAAATTGGAGGACTTGCAGTACCTGACTCTGAGACTTATCATAAACTACACTAATCAGGATTGCGTGATATTAGTGTCAAGACAGACAAATAGGTCAACAGCAAAGAACTGAGAATTCAGAAATAGACTCGACCATACATGGTATAATCTTTCTACAGAGATTCCAAGGTAATTCAATGGAAAAAGGGTAACATTTTCAATAAATTGTGAAATAATTAGATATTCTCTGCAAAAAAATCCAAACCTAACCAAATAATACAGCAAAAACAATAACAAAACCCACAAAAACATTTCAATCTACATGTCATACTATATATAAAAATTAACTCAAAATGAACCATAAACCTAAATTACAAACATAAAATGGCAAACAGAAAAGCACAGGAAATATGTTCAGTTAGAAAAAAAATTTCCTTAGATACAACACCAAATGCATAAACCAAAAAAGAAAAATTTGAGTAATTTGGTTTCATCAGAGTTAAGAACATCAGCTCCTTGAAATATACTTTTAACAGAATGAAAAAGCAAGCCACAGACTTGGAAAAAATATTTTAAAATTACTTATCCGATAGATAACTTATATTCAGAACAATAAAGAACTTTCAAAATTCAATAATAAAAACCAAACAAACCAATTTGAAAAATTGACCAAAGATTTGGGAACTTGACCAAAAGAGATGATAGTTGATGAAAACAACTATAGAGAGCTGAAAGGACTTTGTATTGTGGTTTGAGTGTCAGCTTAGCTGCAGTAGAATAGAACACCAGGTAAACTTATAAGGCTTTTGACTCCAATCCCTGGCTTTCAGATAAGATCTTCAGACCCACCTGGGACTTGGGGGAACTTGCTACCCTAAAGGGAAGGGCACAAAACCTGGCTTGATTTGCTAACCGCTGATCATAGAGACCTAGGATATTGAGTTGACATATGTGGTAGCCAGGTAGTAGTTACAGCAGGCCATGGCGAGATCCAGTGCTGTGCTGTCTTTAGGTCTGACCCAGAGTAGTCCCAGTGGTGGTGGCCAAAGGAGTGCTGGCATAACCACATCCCCAATTCTGGAAGACTCAGCACAGAGAGAGAAAGACTATTGTTTGGGAGAAAGTAAGGGAAAAGAATAAAAGTCTCTGCCTGATAATTCAGAGAATTCTTCCAGATCTTATCCAAGACCACCAAAACAGTACCTCTATGAGGCTGCAAAAACCATGGTGTTATTGGGCTTTAGATGTCTCCTAGAGCAGATACAGCTTAGATCACCACACTCAAGTCCTTTTGAATATATGAAAAGCCTTCCCAAGAAGGACAAACAGAAACAAGCCCGGCTTGCAAAGACGACAATAAATACCTAACTCTTCTATGCCCAGACACTGACAAACATGAGGAAAACATGACCTCATCAAATGAAGTAAATAAGGCACCAGGAACCAATGTTGGAGAAACAGAAGTATGTGATCTTTCAGAGAAATCAAAATAACTGTTTCGAGGAAACTCACAGAAGAAGACAACACAGAGGAGAAATTCAGAATTCTATTAGATAAATTTAACAAAGAGCTTGAAATAATGAAAGAGACTCAAGCAGAAATTCTAGAGCTGAAAATGTAATTGACATACTGAAGAATACATCAGAGTCTCTTAATAGAATAATTGATCAAGTAGGAGAAATAATTAGTGAACTTGAAGACAGACTATTTGAAAATACACAGAGAAGACAAAGAAAAAAATAATAAAACATGCCTACAGGATCTAGAAAACAACCTCAAAAGAGCAAATCTAGGAGTTACTGGTCTTAAAGAAGAAGTAGACAAAGAGATGGCGGTAGAAAGTTTATTTAAAAGGATAGTAATGAGAACTCTCCTAACCTAGAAGAAGATATGAACATTCAAGTACAAGAAAGTTATAGAACACCAAGCAGATTTAGCCTGAAGGAAACTACTTTCAAGGCATTTAATAATGAAACTCTTGAAGGTGAAGGAAAAGAAAGGATCCAAAGGGGGGAAAAACCCTTTTATCAAAGAATAGTATATCCAGTGAAAATATCCTTCAAACATGAAGGAGAAATAAAGACCTTCATAGATAAACAAAAGCTAAGGGGTTTCATCGACATCAGACCTGTTCTACAAGAAAAATGAAAGCTGAATTTTTCAATTAGAAAGAAAATGATGTTAATGAGCAAGGACAGATCATCTGAAGGTACAAAACTCACTGGTAATGGTAAGCACAGAGGAAAACAGACTATTATAACATGGAGATTGTGGTGTATCTCATGTTATAAGTACAATGACTACATAATAAACCAGTAAAAAATAATAGCTACAACAACTTTTCAAGACATAAAGAGTACAGGAAAACATAAAGAGAAACAAAAAAATTTAAAAACTGGGGGAATGAAGTTAAAGTGTAGAGTTTTTATTAGTTTTATTTTTGCATGTTTATGCAATCAGTGTTAAGTTTGCATGTTTATGAAACCAGTTTAAAATAATGGGTTATAAGATAGTATTTGCAAGCCTCATGGTAAACTCAAATTGAAAAACATGCAACAGACACACACAAAATGTAAAAAGCAAGAAATTAAATCATACCACCAGAGAAAGTCACCTTCACTAAAAAGAAAACATGAAGGAAGGAAAGAAGAAAGATAAGACCACAAAATAACCAGAACACAAATAACAAAGTGGGAGGAGTAAATTCCTATTTCTCAATCATAACATTGAATGTAAATGGACTAAACTCTCCAATCAAAAGACATAAAGTGGCTTAATGAATGAAAATACCAAACCCAGTGACTTGTTGCCTACAAGAAACACACTTCACCTGTAAAGAAACATACAGACTGAAAATAAAGGGATGGAAAAAGATATTCCATGCCAATGGAAAACAAGGAACAGTAGGAGTAGCTACACTTATATCAGACAAAATAGTTTTCAAGAAAATAACTATGAGAAGGGACAAAGAAGGTTATTATATAATGATAAAGGGGCCAATTCAGCAAGAGGATATGATTGTAAATATTTATGCACCCAACACTGAAGCACCCAGATATATAAAGCAAATATTTTAGAGCTAAAGAGAAAGATAGATCTCAATACAATAATAATTGGAGACTTCAATACCCCACTTTCAGCACTGGACAGATATTCTAGGGAGAAAATCAATAAAGAAATCTCAGACTTAATCTGCACTATGGAACAAAAAGACCTAACAGATATTTACAGAACATTTTATCCAATGGCTGTACAGAATGTGTGTTCTGTTCAATGTATAGAATACACATTCTTCTCTTCAGCACATGGATCATTCTCAAAAGTAGATGATAAGTAGTCCAGGCATGGTGGATCATGCCTGTAATCCTAGCACTTTGGGAGGCCGAGGCAGGTGGATCACGAGGTCAGGAGTTCAAGACCAGCCTGGCCAAGATGGAGAAACTCTGTTTCTACTAAAAATAGAAAAATTAGTCAGGTGCGGTGACTGGTGCCTGTAATCCCAGCTAGTCAGGAGGCTGAGGCAGGAGAGTTGCTTGAACCCGGAGGGGTGCAGAAGTTGTAGTGAGCCGAGATCGTGCCACTGCATACCATCCTGGGTGACACAGTGAGACTCTGTCTCAAAAAAATAAATAAATAAATAAAGATCATATGTTAAGTCACAAAAGAAGTCTTAAAACATTCAAAAAACTGAAATAATATCAAGCATCTTCTTTTATCACAGTGAAATAACACTAGAAATCAATAACAAGAGGAATTTTGAAAACCATACAAACAAAGAAAAATTAAACAATGTGCTCTTGAATGACCACTGGGCCAAGGAAGAAATTAAAAAGAATATTTTAAAGTTTATTGGAACAAATGATAATGAAACCACAATATACCAAAACTTCTGTAATACAGTTAAAGCAGTACTAAGAGGGAGATTTATAGTTATAAGTGCCTACATCAAAAAAAGAAGAAAGACTTCAAATAAATAACCTAATGATGCATTTCAAGGGACTAGAAATAAAAATGCAAACCAAACTCAAAATTAGTAGAAGGAAAGAAATAATAAAAATCAGAGCAGAAATAAATAAATTTGAAATGAAGAAAACAATACAAAAGATCAACAGAACAAAAGGTTGGTTTTGTTTAAAAGATAAACAATAGGCTGGGCGCGGTGGCTCGCACCTGTAATCCCAGCACTTTGGGAGGCTGAGATGGGCAGATCATCTGAGGTCGGGAGTTCGAGACCAGCCTGACTAATATAGAGAAACCCCATCGCTACTAAAAATACAAAATTAGCTGGGCATGGTGGCGCATGCCTGTAATCCCAGCACTCAGGAAGGCTGAGGCAGGAGAATAGCTTGAACCTGGGAGGCAGAGGTTGCGGTGAGCCAAGATCACGCCACTGCACTCCAGCCCGGGCAACAAGAGCAAAACTCCATTTCAAAAAAAAAAAAAGATAAACAAAATTGACAAACCTTTAGTCATATTTACTATGGAAAAAACAGAGAAGACCCAAATAAATAAAATCAGAAAACAACAGAGAAGATCCAAATAAATAAAATCAGAGATGAAAAAAAATAATTTCAAACTCATTCTATGAGGCCAGTATTGCCCTGATACCAAAACCAGACAAGGACACACCAAAAAAAGAAAACTAGAGATCAGTGTCTCTGATTGATATAGATACAAAAATCCTCAATAAAATACTAGCAAACCCAATTCAACAATACATTAGCAAGATCATTCTTCATGACCAAATAGGATTTATCTCTGGGATGCAAGGATGGTTCAACATACACAAATCAATCAGTGTGATACAGCGTATCAACAGAATGAAGGATAGAAACCATATGATCATTTCAATTGATGCTGAACAAGCATTTGATAAAATTCAACATGACTTCATGAAAAAAAAAACCCTAAAAAAACTGGATATAAAAAGAACATACTTCAACATAATAAAAGCCATCTATGACAGACACACAGAGTGTCATACTAAATGGGAAAAAACAGATAGCCTTTCATCTAGGATCTGGAACACCACTAGGATGCCCACTTTCACCACTCTTATTCATTGTAGAATTGGAACTCCTAGCTAGAGCAATCAGACAAGAGAAAGATATAAAGGGCATCCAAATTGGAAAGGAAGAATTCAAATTATTCTTGTTTGTTGATGATATGATCTTATATTTTGGAAAGTCTAAAGATTCCACCAGAAAACTATTAGAAATGATGAACAAATTCAGAAAATTGCAAGGTATAAAATCAAGTCAGTAGCATTTCTGTATGCTAACAGTGAACAATGTGAAAAAGAAATAAAAACAGTAATCCCATTTACAGTAGCCACAAATAAGATTCAAACCTAAGAATTAAAGGAATGAAAGATCTCTATAAGAACACTATAAAACACTGATGAAAATAATTGAAGAGGACAACAAATAAAGGAAAAATATTCTATGTTCATGGATTGGAAGAATCAATATTATTAAAATGTTCATACTACCCAAAGCTATCTGCAGATTCAGTGCAACCCCTCTCAAAATACCAATGATATTCTCCAGAGAAATAGAAAAAACAATTCAAACATTTAGATGAAACCACAGAAGACAGAATTGCCAAAGCTATCCTGAGAAAAAAATCACAGAACTGAAGGAATCATACTGCCTGCCTTCAAATTATGCTACAGAGCTATAGTAATCAAAACAGCATGGCACTAGCATGAAAACAGACACATAGACCAATGTAACAGAATAGAGAACCCAGAAACGAATCCACACACCTACAGTAAACTTATTTTTGACAAATGTGTCAAGAACATACACTGGGGAAAAGACAATCTCTTCAATATATGGTGCTGGGAAAACTGGATATCCATATTCAGAAAAGTGAAACCAGTCCCCTATCTCTCACTATATACAAAAATCAAATCACAAATGATTAAACAATTAAACCTAAGACCTCAAACTATGAAACTATCACAAGGAAATATTGGAGAAATTCTCCAGGACATTGGTCTGGACAAAAATTTCTTGAGTAAAAAGAAAGAACACAGACAACCAAAACAAACGTGGACAAATGGAATCATATCAAGTTAAAAAGCTTCTGCACAGCAAAGGAAGGAATCATCAAAGTGAAGAGACAGCTCCCCAAATGGGAAAAATATTTGCACACTACCCATCTGATAAGGGATTAATAGCTAGAATATATCAGAAGCTCAAAGAACTCTGTAGGGAAAAAAAATCTAATAATCTGATTTAAAAATGAACAAAAGATAGACATTTCCCTAAAGTAGACATACAAGTGGAAAACGTGTATAAGATGATGCTCAACATCATTGACCATCAGATAAATGCAAATCAAAACTAAAATGAGATATCATCTTATCCCAGTTAAAATGGCTTTTATGCAAAAGACAGGTAATAGATGCTGGTGAGGAGATGGAGGAAAGGGAAGCCTTATACACTGTTGGTGGGAAGGTAAACCAACAGTTTGGAGGCCCCTCAAAAAACTCAAAATAGAGCTATCATATGATCTAGGAGTCCCAGTGCTTCTTATATGACCCAAAGGAAGGAAATAAGTATATTAAAGAGGTATCTGTACTCCCATGTTGTTTGCAACACTGTTTACAATAGAAAAGATTTGGAAGCAATCTACATGTACATCAACAAGTGAATGGATAAAGAAAATGTGATACATATATACAATGGAGTCCTATTCAGTCATAAGAAAGAATGAAATCCTTTCATTTGCAACAACTCAGATGAAGCTGGAAGTCATTATGTTAAGTGAAATAAGCAAGGCACAGAAAGAGAAACATGCATGTTCTCATTTATTTGTGGGAGCTAAAAATCAAAACGACTGAACTCATGGACATAGAGAGTAGAAGGATAGTTACCAGAGGCTGGGAAAGGTAATGGGGTGTGAGACTGGGGAGGAGGTGAGGATAATTTATATGTACAAGAAATAGTTATAGAGAATGAATAAAGCCTACTACTTGATAGCACAACAGGATGATTATAGTCAATGATAATTTAACTGTACATTCTAAAATAACTAAAGGAGTATAACTGGATTGTTTGTAACACAAAAGATAAATGCTTGAGGGGATGGATACCCCATTTTCCATGATGTGGTTATTATGCATTACATGCCTGTATCAAAACATTTCGTATACCCCATAAATATATACACCTACTATGTACCCACAAAAATTAAACGATTTCATGTTTACACTGCATAGTCTTTTATTAAGAAAAGTATAACAGAGAACATTGAATTTTAAAGTGTGATCTCAGCAATATAAATTTTGCTGACAAAATATAAGATAATTTATCATTAGTTATTGAGTTAAAGTTGGAAATATTGTTTGGAGTCAATATTTTATACAACATTTCTTGACTATATTATGTGAGTTTTTCAATTATGAATATCCCATTATTTATCTTTTTTTTTTTTACCTGTGAGAACAATATTCTTAGTTCAATTATCAGCTAACTTACATTTAATAAAACAAAAATTACATTTGTGTTAAAATGTTATGCAACTTGACCTTTGTTTTATTTTCCCCAATATTCTATATCACCTAAGGATGTGAGGAGAGAAAGAGTTTCATAAACTAGTCAAGCAATTACTGCCATCAAAGATGCAAACCAAGGGCCATGCAATTCTCTTGGAGATAGGTCCTTGTTCCTGATCCACCACACTGTGATGTTTCACTACTTGAAAGATTCCAGAGGTGTTGATCTGTAGTACTGGGAAAGGGTCAGGGTTGGGAAAGGGTCATGGTTGGGAAAGGATCAGGGTAGAAACTGTTTCCCAGAATTATTCGATTTGCTCAAGCATGTGATAATGCTAAGAAATCCAGGGAAGAACCACTCATCCAATTTCTTTAACCAAAATCTGTAAATTATCATTAAAATTTTTGCTTTACCCAACAAGTATCTGAGATTCGGTCATGAGGGGACAGTTAAACTGCTGTAACAATCAACACTAAGGCCACTCTATGAGGCATCTGAAGAATGTTCTGGGAAACTTCAGGGCTGTGTGATGGAATAATCTTCAAGGAGTACGTCAGAAATATGTCTCCTGTGTCAAGTCTCCAAGTAATCTTTCCAAAGTTAATTGACTCATAATGTTCCCTCCCCCTGCTAAAAAACTCAAAAAACAGCAACAACAAAAACTAGAGTTGCTTAAATTCATTTCTACCTAATTGCTCTCTTTGGCAAACTTATTTTTCTCTGGCTTAACAGCCTGTATTCTGGTGCATCAGTCTATATTTGGGTGTGCAGTGTTTTAGGATTGTTAATTTCATGTTTTCTAAATATGCTGTATTAGACCCTCATGAAATAAAATTTCTTAAGAAAAAATAAAAGCCACCAAAATGTTTATATAAATAGCCTTGTTAAGCAGGCTATGAAAGTGAACTTCAACCAGGGTAGAAAAAATGCTCACTTGTTTAATAAATAAGCAAAATGGCATGTTTTGATATTCAACATACTTGCCCTGAAAGCCAGTCTGAAATTACACTTCCTTTAGAAGCAAGGGTAAGTCTAAAAATATCTTGTGAATGCACGTCTAGCCAAGAGCCTGGAATGGCTTCAAGGGAAGCAGCAGTATGTTCTAGAACTGATAGGTTTAGAAGCATCTGTTTGTCAGTGTTTCACATGATAAACACTGAAACACTGACATGATAAATGATATTTTCTATCCTCTTCGAACCAAAGATTATATACATATATTACATATATAATCATACATATTTATGTATACTTAGAATTTGTATGTTTATATTCACATATATATTTTTCTTAAAACTAGAAAAAAGCAAATAAAATTATCCTCTGAATACTTTTCTCATATTTTAATTTTTAGTATGAAAATACAAAATAAAATAAATACATTGTTAAAAACAGACTAAAGAACTGCAAATAATAGTAATTAATAAGTTCTGATTTACTGCTGTTGCTATTGCAATGATAAGGTTCGGGTAGGCAAAAAAAAAAAAAAAGAGATGGATTTATATATTTAAATTTGTGTTAATCCCACTGATAATACCCTTGAATGATCACCTATAGAGCATAAGCCTACACAGTCAAGAAGCTGAGTTTGCTCTGGAAAACATAGTCTTTCATTAAGTTGTAAAATTTTGGAGAAATAGGTATCTCCTTACTTCATATGAACAAAGTTTCCAGAATATCTTTTGTCCAAGATACTAGCTGTGGCTATCATTCTAAATGTCTTTTTTTCCCCCAATAATTCAGTAAAAATTTATGAAGTATCTAGAATGTAGAAAACTTGCAGAAATATAAAGTGGAATGAATGTTCCAGGCCTTCCAGCGACTTCTAGAAACTCACAGTTCAGGAGACAGTTTACTCAATCCATTAATTTTCTCTTTACATTTCTCAGATACCTGAAAAGATTAGCTACATGAGTATTAAATACCACAACACATTTTCAAAAAAAAAAAAAAAAATCAGAACTCTGATAAAAACAAAAACAACAATTAAAATTATAGCAAATTCCTCCTCTTTGCGTATGAGGAGGACAGCATATAAGTAATTTAATGGAAGCAGGCAGGAACGCTAAACATATTCATGGATAAAAGATCCCATGACAAAATGAATCAGCCCTTCACAGAAATTCATGGTTGCTTGACAGTTAACATTTCCTCATCAGGCCTCTTTTCTCTGATAGTAGCACCAAAAAGATTGAGAGATTAAGAGGGAATGAAAAGTATTTGGAGGCTCATATTTGCTTCTGTTTGCTTTCTAACATCTCTAGGTTGTCTGGGAGTGAGATCTAGAGGTCACCTCACTCTATAAACTGCCTTTGCTTTTCCCTAAACTCTCTGCTAATTTTGCTGCAGATCCTCACTCCTACTATTAGGGTGGTATCTTGAACACACATCATGTGTAGGCTAAGAAAAAACAAAGAAGATGTACAAATGGCTAACAGGGATATGAAAAGGTGCTCAGGATCACTAATCATCAGGGAAATGCAAATCAAAACCACACCTGTTAGGATGGCTGTTATCAAAAAAGACAAGAGATAGCAAGAGTTGGCGAAAGTGTGGAGAAAGGGTACCCTTGCATACTGTTGGTAGGAATATAAATTTGTGCAACCATTATGGAGAACAATATAGAGTTCCCAGACACAAAAAATAGAACTACCATATTATCCAGCAATGCTCCTTCTGGGTTTACATTGAAAAGACATGAAACCACTATAATGAAGAGATATTTGTACTCCCATGTTCATTGCAGCATTATTCATAATAGTCAAAATATAGAAACTACCTGAAGGCCGTATTTATTGCCTCAATCCAATTGAAACCAACAGTGCTGACTTTACAGTAAATGGTGAAGTTTCTAGGTCTCCCAAAACTAACTAACTTACTTCCTTCCTTCCTTCCTTCCTTCCTTCCTTCCTTCCTTCCTTCCTTCCTTCCTTCCTTCCTTCCTTCCTTCCTTCCTTCTTTCCCCTTTCCTTTTCTCCCTCCATGCTCTTACCCCTTCCTCTCGTCCACATAGAAGTAATTTCCATTGTATTCTATTAGTTGGAGCAGTCAAAAAAGCTCACCCATTTAAGAAAGGAAGACAAAGACTTAACTTCTGGATCAGGAGATGGGAACATTCTTGAAGAGCATGGGGGATAGGAAACATTGCTGTGACTATACATACTACAGAGGCAGGAACATTTTCTTCTTCTTTTTTTAAAATAATTTTTTATTGTACTTTAAGTTCTAAGGTACATGTGCACAACGTGCAGGTTTGTTACATATGTATACATGTGCGATGCTGGTGTGCTGCACCTATTAACTCGCCATTTACATTAGGTATTTCTCCTAATGCTATCCATCACACCTCCCCCCACCTCACAACAGGCTGCGGTGTGTGATGTTCTCCTTCTGGTGTCCAAGTGTTCTCATTGTTCAATTCCCACCTATGAATGAGAACATGCGGTATTTGGTTTTCTGTTCTTGTGGTAGTTTGCAGAGAATGATGGTTTCCAGCTGCATCCATGTCCCTACAAAAGACATGAACTCATTCTTTTTTATGGCTGCATAGTATTCCATGGTGTATATGTGCCACCTTCTCTGAATCCAGTCTGTCATTGATGGACATTTGGGTTGGTTCCAAGTCTTTGCTATTGTGAATAGTGCTGCGATAAACATACATGTGCATGTGTCTTTATAGCAGCATGATTTGTAAGCCTTTGGGTATACACCCAACAATGGGATGGCTGGGTCAAATGGTATTTCTAGTTCTGGATCCTTGAGGAATCGCCACACTGTTTTCCACAATGGTTGAACTAGTTTACAGTCCCACCAACAGTGTAAAAGTGTTCCTATTTCTCCACATCTTCTCCAGCACCTGTTGTTTCCTGACTTTTTAATGATTGCCGTTTGAACTGGCGTGAGGTGGTATCTCATTGTGGTTTTGATTTGCATTTCTCTGATGGCCAGTGATGATGAGCATTTTTTCACGTGTCTGTTGGCTGCATAAATGTCTTCTTTTGAGAAGTGTCTGTTCATATCCTTTGCCCACTTTTTTGATGGGGTTATTTGTTTTTTTCTTGTAAATGTGTTTGAGTTCTTTGTAGGTTCTGGATATTAGCCCTTTGTCACGTGAGTAAATTGCAAAAATTTTCTCCCATTCTGTAGGTTGCCTGTTCACTCTGGTGGTAGTTTCTTTTGCTGTGCAGAAGCTCTTTAGTTTACTTAGATCCCATTTGTCAATTTTGGCTTTTGTTGCCATTGCTTTTGGCGTTTTAGACATGAAGTCCTTGCCCATGCCTATGTCCTGAATGGTATCAGAGGCAGAAACATTTTCTAACTTCAAGAGCTAATTATCAAAAAGGGTGTTAGACAAGTGAAAAATCATCCACAATGCTATGCTCTTCTATGGCAGGAGGACAATGGGGTTCCATGGACTCCTAGCACTGAAGTCTTCCTGCAGGAAGTGCCTGCCAAACTGGAATCTAAAGGATGAGTACAAGACAGGAGAAGTCCAGGTTTGAGTGTCAATGATAGAGGAGTTAAGAAGAAATTACTTAGGCAGTTAGTAAGGGTATGGGAGTCCTTGGTAAGGCTTTTCTTTTTAACGAAAAGTAGCCTCAAATCATTTTCTAACAAAAAGCATCCGGTAAAATGGAGCTGTGGACATAGACAAGCAAGCTGGGAGCTTGCACAAGTAAATGTGGCAGGAACTAAGGACTGGACATTTTCAAGACAGCAGCTCCATCTTCCCTTCTCTGCTAGCCATGTTTACTGTAAGGAGTGGAGAAGATTGTCCAATCAACTGGAAAGTCCATTTGCAAAATAAGATTAGGGTGGGGTGACTAGCCTTCTCTGCAGGCTATGTAAACGTCATACCTGATGGAACCAATCTATGAGTCCTATGTAAATCAGACACTGCCTTCTCAAAATGGACTATAAAATTTGGAGCATTCAGTAAGAGCTGGTCTTTTTCCATCGGAGACCCCTTTGTCTATGGAGAGAATTGTGTTTCTTTCTCTTCTCTTTCCTATTAAATCTCTGCTCCTAAACTCCTTGTGTGTGTCTGTGTCCTAAATTTTTCTGGCACATGACAATGAACTCCAGGGTACATACCCCAGACAAGGTGGCCACTTCAGTGAGGGGAAAATAATGTTTTAATGGTTTCTTCGACATCAGGATATCTCTCTACTAATAATCTTGAAGTTTATAATTTTGACCCTTGTAAAAGTGCTAATGCTTGTAGATGGAGCAATTCTTCATAGAAATGCACTTTAGTTGAGCACCTCCCATGATTCAAAGTGTGCTACCCATGTTGTTCATAGTCTTCATTTAAACTTCATGAAAATTCCACAAGGTGGTTATTATCCTCTTTTGTACAGTTGGAAAAACTGAGGCTTAGGTATGAATTTACTGATACATGACCTAAACAAGTCCTGCCTGATTTCTATCACTTTTTCTGCTACCTTATACTCATGCACTTCTAGAAATATGTGTATTCCTTATAGGACTAACTTAATAATAGTAATGACAATAAAACAACAGCTAACACTTACTAAATGGTGACTGTATTTCAGGCACTATTGTATGTACTTTACAGGTATCAACTAATTTAATCTATCAATTCTGTTTGAAATAATTTATCAGACACTTTACTGAAAGCATACTTGGACTTAGATGGCTAAAGATGAGAACAGTTGACAATTAGAGTAAAAGGAATAAAAGGAAGAATAGAGATTTGGTGGAGCAGTGGGATTGAAGGGCATAGGAAGAGAAGTGGGGATCCAAACACACCCTGCCAACATCACAACTTTGCCTTGAACTGTTCTGAATGCAATAATGAACTAACAAACCCTAGTGACCAAAAGCAACCATCCCAAGGTTGCAGTAGTAGCCATCCTAATAAATGCAGTTTTCCCAAGGGGAGAGTGCAGGAGAAGAGTACAAGAGGAGAGTTTGTGAAAGTCCCCTGCAGCTCATCCAGAAGTTTGCTGAGGTTAATTTCCTTTCTGAGACCAGCACAATGTTCTCAGGTCTGAATTATTTGCTATTAGGACCTTTAACCCTTACTGACCAGACACTAAGGAGCTTGAACAGTCTTCCAGAAAAAAGTCAAGATGGTTGGCCCTTTCCCCTGTCCAGGATCGGCTACATAATTTTGGGGGCCCAGTACAAAATAAAAATGTGGTGCCTCTTGTTCAAAATGTATTCAGATCTTTAAGAATGTGACAGTGGAGCTTTAAACCAAATGTGGTACACTGTGCAATTGCATCTGTCACATGCCCATGAAGCTGTCCTTCTCCCTTTTCTTGGCAAGTTACACATTCCACAGATGTCACATGTGTCTTGAATGTACATGAAGAAATGTTGAGATCCAGATGAAGAGCCTGCCTGTAAATTTGGGTTTAAATGCCAACTCCAGTACCCTCTGGGAGCTGTCTGCTGAGAACAGGCATCACATCAATCCTTGAGATTGTTGACTACAGTAAATCTCTTTCAGTGAAGTGCATCACTTCCCTTCCAGTGTTCTGATACCCCAAGTTGTTTGGGAAGGTTTATCACTCTGAGGGATGTGGCTTAATATCATATTTTTAATGACAGGTAAAAATACAGCAACCCAACAAACTGGATATAGAGAAGTGCATAAATTGCTGATGGCTTGAAACCTTCCACTACCTTAAATTTTGCTGGTCCTCAGGGTCCATTTTTAGGGGCACTGCAAGTAGCTGCTGTTAGCCGTAAGTTACAGTTCTCTCTTCTTAATTTTGATGGCTGCTTGCCAGCTGACCCTTGCAGTAACAGAAAAATTCCTGTTAACTTCAGAGCTAATTTAAAATAAAAGTGTAGTTGGATTTTTAACCAGATGAAAGATTGAGGAGTGAGGTGAATGGGACATAAAGAAAGACTGCATATCAAATTTCCTCTTCGAGGGACACATACTGTGTTCAATTTATTTAAAATAGCTACCTTCCTGAATCTTGTTTCCCATTGACTTTGTTTAAATATGGCAGGGTACAAAATTATAAAATTACCAAGTGCCTAATTACAATTCAGTTCTTGCAATTGCATAACGTCTCTAATCGTCTAATCAGTATTCCTCCTGCGTCTCAATTAGATTATGTACTTTTCAAGCATTGTGTTTTGTAAGAACTTGTTTTTTTTATATAACAGAATGTTAGAATTGAATTACTTTAGAGGTCATTTATTTCCATTCCATTTAAGAAATAGGTGTAGATTTTTTTTTTTTTTTTAAGAGTGCCGTGATAAGTGCTGGGTTACCAAGATGAGTAGATACTGATTCCTTACATGGCTCTAAGAGTTATCAATCCATTGAGTTAGAAAGAACAAAACCCAGAGCAGAAATATATGAAGGGCTTGCTTTGATATAAACTGTTACGAAAACATAGAGGGGAGACTAACTGAAAATATTATTAATTCAATTGTAATTATTGAGCTCTTACCAAGTGCCTGGTACTTTATTAAGTGTACAGGATAAAGCAGGATATATATTGTCTCATCCCTATTTGGGGAGGATTACAGCAAACAAGTAGGTTTTTTTTTTCCCCCCCAAACTTAAATAGACTCTGTCTGGGCCAGCAGGGGGCAGGAAAGAAGAGACAAAGGAGGGAGTGGCCTCCTTTGCCCCACCCCTCAGTGTAGCTATTTCCCCAGTAACATTTATAATAGTGGTGGTCATGCAAGCTGAGTTAGTTCTCATGGACAATTAAGTTCTCAGTTAGCTATGTTTTATGAGTTGTGGCAGTTTCTTTCCATGGTATTTTTTATTTCTAATACCTCATGTTTTTCCCAATTTTAAGCATATGCATTAAATATATTGAAGCCCAATTTCTCTTTTTTGTATCAGAGGATGCTTATTCATCCTTTTACATTCTTGATGACGTAATAAGTGACTCACTTACAGCTGATAGTGTCCTTGGACGTTGCAAGTGAGTGCATGCTGAGTGGGGTGTTGAATGGAAAAGGGGTGGGGAGATTAGGGTGGCTTCTATGTCCTGGAATAAGTTATTCCCCTGCAAGGTGAACAGGCCTACTGATCTCGCCAGAATCTTTCCTGCTGCCAAAAAGATACAAAATATGTAGCCTCAGCAGCATAGATCAAGTAGATGAACTTTTGGGGAAATGAGAGGTTTTACATTTGTAATGTCAGCAAAGGAAAATGGGAGCTATAAAGTTCCTGCTTGTCATTAGTGTCACATTTCCAACAGACTTCAGTAATATGACTGAGTCTATCTCCCAAGGAGACTAGGAATCTTGCTATCTATTAGATGTTACATTTTTATGCAAAATTCTTCCTGCTGGCTGACCCAGCAACAAAGCCTGTAGGATGGGTACAGGGGAATCAATGTGACTACTGTGGTAAAAGTGTGTATGTCTGATTTTCCAAGAGATTCAAAGTCATTTGAAGCATTTAAATTATGTATTAGCCACAAAACATGTGTTTTGTTTTGAAGGTGAGTGAGTTGAGAACACCCAAACTTTTATTTTAATTACTGATAAAACACTGGACCCAGAATCAGAAGATCTGTGTTCAAATCTCAGCTCTATCACAGTTATCTGTGTTCACTTAGGCAGACTATTCATCCTCTCTACGCCTCAGTTTCTTGTTTTAAAATGGATCTAATGTGTCCAGGAAGTGCTACAATAGTAAAAGGGTATAGGATATTTAATAACAAAGCATTGTATTATCTTAACAGTGCTGTACAGATTCTTTTTTTCCTTCACTTGCACAGTCCCTTGAGATGTTATTGGAATCCACAGGTGCTGTAAGAGGATATTTTAATTCTGTACATCAATGGGAAGTGAATGGGTGGGGTGCTAGGAAATTGGAGATCTGGTTGTGTCCTCTACCACTTTAGACAGTCACTCTATTATTTATTCATCCATTCATTTGCTATCTTATTTTGCAAGCCATTTAATGTGCTTTACATAGATTACTTGGTCTTTTGATATGTCAGTTTTCAACCCTATAAGAGGGCAATAATACTAGTAATTCAGCTCTTCCACAAATTTCTTAAGGGAATCAAATGGCATGGACCTAGCAAAAGGAGGTCCTTAAACCCAAACAACAGTAGCAACACTAGTTTAAGAGAAATGAAGTTGAGGCTACAAGTGGGATTCAGAGAACACCAAAAGATTGGAAGATAAAGGGAGAAGACCAGTTTCCAAGAGAGAGAGAGTAAGGCTCCCAAGAGTGGCCTACATGAGCCTCTAGGGCTCTGTGTGACAGAGCAAGGGTGGAGAATGTTTGAACACCCCCATAAGTGTGGTAGAATGCTAGAAATCAGAGAGAGGCATCAACCAAACTCAAGCCAGGCTTGAGACCCTGGGAAGCATTTTCTGTATTTACATTTGTAATGTCAGCAAAGGAAAACGGGAGCTATAAAGTTCCCACTTGTCATTAGTGTCACATTTCCAGCGGACTTCAGTAATGTTACTAAGTCTATCTCCCAGGGAGACTAGGAGTCTTGTTAGCTATTAGATTTTAATAGGAAATCAGGGGAGGAAAAAGAAAGAGATCATTTTCAGACTTGGACTACAAGGACAGGCCTGCTCAGTTTCAGTATTCAGGTAAGCACCTGCCATGTGGCACCATCAACAGAGACTCTGGGCAGCCTGAGTGACTGGGTGGGAGGGAGTGTTGGTACCACTGTACTATACTCCAAGATACAAAAGAACGGCAGACGGTTCTGAAATATCTGCTGAAAACTGCAGGAGAAACTCAGATGGGATCTAAGGTTCCATTATTCAGTTGGAGGGAACCAAACAAATACTGTCAATTTTTTGCACCCTGACTCTACCCACCCCCAATCTTTTTCTTAAACTGTTTTAAAAAGTACAAAGCTGCAAACAAATATGAAAGAAAATAATTTTTTTTTTGTTTGTTTATCCGGTCAGGGCTCAGCTAAGGGTAAAAGACTTCTTGAAAGCAGACTTTTAAAGATTTCTCCAACATTCTGATTGCCATGACTATTTAAGGTCTTCTGTGGTTCTATTTGAAATTTAGAATTTTTTTCTATGTCTAAGAAGAATGTCATTGGCATTTTGATAGTGATTACATAGACTTTATCCATTTCTTTAGGTAGATCATTTTAACAATTTAAATTCTTAAAATTCACAAGCGTGGGATGTTATTAGATTTGTTTATATCCTCTTCAATTTCTTTCATAAGTGTTTTGTAGGTTTCCTTGTATAGTCTTTCATCTCCTTGGTGTATATTTTATTCATTTATTTGTTGTAGCTATTGTAAATGGGATTGCTTTCTTGATTCCTTTTTCAGCTAGTTCACTGTTAGTGTATATACATGCCACTGATTTCGTATGTTGATTTAGTATTCTAAACATTATGGAATTTCTTTAAGAGTTTTGTGATAGAGTCTTTATGTTTTCTGTATGTAAGCTTATGTCATCTGCAACAGAGACAATTTGACTTCCTGACCAAAAAAACAAAGCTGGAGGCATCACACTACCAGACTTCAAAATACACTGCAAAGCCATAGTATACAAAACAGCATGGTTCTGGCATAAAAACAGATGCATAGAACAAATAGAACAGAATAGAGAATGCAGAAATTAATCCATCTATCTACTGCCAACTTATTTTTGACAAAGGCATCAGGAAGATTCATTAGGGGAAAGGACACCACCTTAAATCAATGGTGCTGGGAAAACTGGATATCCATATGCAGAAGAATAAAACTAGAACCTCATCTTTCAACCTATACAAAAATCAACTCAAAATAAAGACCTAAATGTAAGACCTAAAACTATAAAACTACTAGAAGAAAACATAGAGGAAACACTTTAGGACATTGGGAAAAGATTTTATAAACAAGACCTCAAAATCACAGCAAAAAAAGTCAAATAAACACATGATTTATATCAAACTAAAACGTTTCTGCACAACAAAGGAAATAATCAACAGGATGGAAAGATAACTGACAGAATTGGGAAAAATCTCTTCTTGCTCTCTCTTGCCAACTATTTATCTGACAAGAGGTTAATATCCAGAATATACAAGGAACTCAAACATCTCAATAGCAAAAAAAAAAAAAAAAAAAAAAAGTCTGATTAAAAAATGAGCAAATGATCTGAACGGCATTTCTTAAAAGAAAACATAAAAATGGTCATGAAATATATTAAAAATGTTCAATGTAACTAATCATCAGGGAAATAAGGGTCAAAACCACAGTGAGATATTGTCTCACCCCAGTTAGGATGGCTATCACCAAAAAGACAAAAACAAAAACAAAACAAAGAAACAAACAAACAAAGAAACAGATGTTGGTGAAAATGTAGAGGAAAAAAATCTTATACACTGTTGTTAAGAATTTAAACTAGTACAGCCACTTGGGGGATTTTATGTGCTGTAGTTTGGATGTTTGTTCCATCAAACCTCAAGTTGAAATTTGATCTCAATGTTGGAGGTGGGGGTCTACTGGAAGGTGTTTGGGTAATGGGGTGGATCCCTCATAAATAGGGATTTGTGGGGGTTGGAGGTTAAGTGAGTTAACATTCTATTATTTTAGAGTTAACATTCTATTATTTCATATGAGAACTGGTTGTTAAAAAGTTTGGCGCTTCCCTTCTCTCTCTCTCTCTTGATTTCTCTCTTGTCATGTGATATCTGCACATGCCTGGTTCCCCTTCCCCTCTGCCATGAGTGGAAGACTCTTGAGGTCTTCATCAGGTACAGATGTTGGTGCCATGTTTCTTGTATGGCCTGCAGAACCATGAGCCAAATAAACCTATTTTATTCATAAATTACCCAGCTTCAGTTATTCCTTTTTTAGCAACACTAAAAGGACAAAGACAGCATGGAGAATCCTCAAAAAATTACAAATAGAACAACCATATGATCCAGCACTGAGTATTTATCCAAAGGAAAGGAAATCGATATGTTGAAGAAACATCGGCACCCCCTTGTTTATTGCAGCGTTATTCACAATAGCCAAGATATGGAATTAACCTAGTAGTTTGATATGGTTTGGCTCTGTGTCACCACCCAAATCTCATCTCAAATTTTAATCCTCACATGTTGAGGGAGGGACCTGGTGGGAGGTGATTTGATCATGGGGGCAGTTTCCTCCATGCTGTTCTTGTGATAGTGAGGGAGTCCTCATGAGAGCTGATGGTTTTAGGTGTGGTATTTCCTTGTTCTTTCTTTCTGTCTTGCCACCTTGTGAAGAAGGGTCTTGCTTCTCTTTTACCTTCCACTGTAATTATAGGTTTTCTGAGGCCTCCCCAGCCATGTGAAACTGTGAGTCGATTAAACCTCTTTTATTTATAAATTACCCAGTCTCAAATGGATAAAGGAAATGTGGCATATATACACAATGGAGTACTATTTAGCCATAAAAAAGAATGTAATCTTGTTATTCACAGCAATGTGAATGAAACTGGAGGACATTATGTTAAGTGAAATAAGCCAGAAACAGAAAGTTAAAGACCACGTTTTTACTCATATGTGGAAGCTAAAAAAAGTTTATCTCATAAAAGTAAAAAGTAGATGAAGGGATAGTAGAGGGTTAAAAGAGTAGAAGAAAGGAGGTAGTAGAAAGAGATTTATTAAAATATACAAAATTACATACAGGAGGAATAAGTGCTAGTTTTCTATAACTGTAAAATGATGGTAGTTAATAATATATTGTATAGTTTTGAATGACTATAAAGAGGTTATGGAATGTTTCCAATGTAAATAAATGTTTGAGATGATATATATGCTAACTATCCTGACCTAATCACTACACATTGTAAGTATTGAAACATCACAATATACCCCTAAAATATGTACAGTTATTATATGTCAATTTAAAAAATAAAAGATTTCTCTTACTTTCTAACCCTTCCCAAGTCTCTCTCTATCATTCTCTGTTTCCTCCATGGACCCCACTCCTCTCTCTCTTTTTTTCTTTCTTTCCCCACACTCTCTCCCTTCTTCTTCCTCTTTTATTTCTCTCTGCCCATTCCTCGAATTTTCCCTTTTTTATGATGTCTTTTAATCAACAGAACTTCTACCTCTACATTTCTTTCCCTCCACGCACACACAGACTCTACCTTCTACCCTAGCCCCCCACATTCTATTGAACCTGATATAATGCTTAGCCAAAAAAGAGCAATTTTCACCTATCCTTGGAACAGAGTTGGAATCAGGAGGAGGGATCAGGTAGAGCAACTCTTTAATGTTGAGGGTCAGGGTCTAGAATAGCTTAACACGATCAACTCAGATTATCTGAAAAATGACGATGATATCATTGTTCCTGCTCCTATTCATGGGATGGCTTATTAGGACTGTATCATATTAATAGCTCTGATTGATGTTTTTAATTAGTCTGATTAATTAGTCCTCACTGCTTGGCTTTTGACTCTTGGGATGTCAACCAGTGACTATTTCTCTGAGGTCGTTTTGTCTCCTTCCCTAACTCCTGTGTACTGTGCAGTTTTGGGCTAATGTCTTAGGGTCATGTAAACCACAATAGTTGGTATCCTTGGCAGATTGAATGTTTATAATAGTGTCAAAAATCTTAGCACCAATTTGTGCTTTGTTACGTTTTCTAAAGTTTCCATGCTAAAAGGAAACATAGCTTGTTTTATCATGTATTCCTTCTTATTCCTTAGATATGGTGAGGTAGAAGGGATTCACGTTTTATGTATGAGTCAGGCTGTAAGGAACCTTATATTTTGTCTCTTCTAAGTTCTAGTGCTGAAATATGGTCCTTCTTGTAATTCTTGCCTTTGGTATCTGTTAAGGAGCAAACACACTTAACAGTGGTAGCACTAAGCAAAGGCTCTTCATTTATGTGTTTGTGTAAGAACAAAAGAATTAGATTTGACTGGCTGGTGAAAAACATAAAGTTAAGTCCTAACCATTTCTTTGCCCCTTCCCACATTTCCTTTTACTGGAAAACTTGTTTTGCAAATAAAATAAGAGCCCTTCTAGGGAAATGAATATTTGCATAACCCTTTCAGCTCTGTTAACTTGATACTGAAGCATAATGTTACATTGCCAAGATCTCTCCTGTCCTTCCTCTTTAACATTTTAAGTAATCACACAGGTGATACAAAGTAAGTCCTGGTCGTAAATAATGCATAGAAAACAATGCTAATATACATACAATGACAAAGTGCAAAGGGAAATCATATACAGCATTCAGTAATAAATCAGAGTTCATCTTAGTAACACACATACATATTTTACTTTAAGTCTCTCACTGAGAAAATTTAGCTTTTAGATTTTTATCATTAAAGAGGTTTCCTTATTTTTATTTTTTCCTCTATTTTAAGATGTAACTCCTTTTACATTTCCAAACCTAATGGATTTATCTGAATTGACAGTACTTTAGAACATTTACATTTTTCTCCTTTCTTTTTTAATGAAGTAGAAAAAATACAGTTAGTGATCCGTATTTGTGTGTCACAATATAGATCTTGAGGTACAGGAAAAGGAAAAAAATCAGAAACCTGAGAAAGAGAACAAATCTTCCTAATAGTTTAATTGTATTTAACATTTGGATTTTTAAGAATGTTTATACAATAATTCAAATGCATATCTTTTTACTTTGAGAATTACAGGCCACACCAACTAATTCCTTAATTAAGATAAAAAAACAAAAAAAACAAAAAAAAAAAACCTTTTGCTTTTGTTTTGCTTTTTGTTTTGGAGATTGATAATTCAAATAAAAATTCCAAAAAATATTCACTTAAACATTTATATAAGTTTTCAAGAGACCCTGAATAGCCAAAGCAATCTTAAAGAAAAGGAACACATTTGGAGGTCTCGTATTTCCTTATTTCAAAACTTATAAAAAAGCTACAATAATCAAAACAGTGTGATACTGCCATAAAGACAGACATCTAGACCAGTAGGATATAATAGATATCATGAATAAGCCCTTGCATATACAGTCAACTTATTTTTGACAAGGGTGCCAAGATCATTCAAGGGGGAAAATATAGTTTGTCCAACAAATGGCGTTGGGAAAACTGGATATCCACATGCAGAAGAATGAAATTAGAACCTTATCTTATATTATACATGCAAATCAACTCAAAATCAATTTGAGAGTTAACTATAAGACATGAAACTTTAAAACTATTAAAAGAAAACATATGGGAAAAGCTCCATGACATTGGTCTGGGCAATGATATTTTGGAAGCACAGGCAGCAAAAGCAAAACTAGATAAATTGAACCACATCAAAATTAAAACCTTCTGTTCATCCAAGGTCACAATTAACACTGTGAAAAGGCAACCTATGGGATGGGAGACAATATTTGCAATTTTATATCTGATGAAGGGTTAAAAACCAAAATATAATATATAAAGAACTTCAACAACTCAACAACAATAAAACAACCCAAATAAAAAGTGGAACAAGAACTTAATAGACATTTCTTCAAAGAAGATATGCAAGTGGCCTGAATACATATGAAATATGCTCAACATCACTAATCTTTGTGGAAATGCAAATCAAGCCCATAATTAGATATAACTTTGTACTTAACAGGATGGCTACTATCAAACAAAACAAAACAAAAAAATGAGAAAAATCTCAGAATATAACAAGTGTTGGTGAGGATGTAGAAACATTGGTATCTTTATGTACTACCGGTAGGAATGTAAAATAGTGCAGCTGCTACAGATAAAAAAGTGTGGTGGTTCCTCAAAAAATTAAAAGTAGACTTACCATAAGATTTAGTAATTCCACTTCTGGGTATACATCTAGAATGCTTGAAAGCAGGGTCTCAAACAGATAATTGTACACCCATGTTCATAGCAGCATTATTCACAGTAATGAAGAAGTAGAAGCAGTGCAAATATTCACTGACTAATGAATAAAGATAAAGAAAATGTGGTATGTATGTTCAGTGGAATATTATTCAGCCTTAAAAGGGAAGGAAATCCTGTCACCTACTACAACATGGATAAAACTCAAAGACATTATGCTAAATGAAATAAGTCAGTCATGAAAAGACACATACTGTATGACTCCAGTTACATAAGTGTCTAAAGTAATCTAATTCACAGAAATAGAAAGTAGAATGCTAGTTTCCAGGGGCTGAAAAGAGGGGTTAATACAGGTTTGTTTAATGAACATAGAGTTCTAGTTTTTCATGATAAAAAATTCCTAGAGATTGGTTGCATAACAATGTAAAGATAGTTAATGCCACTGAACTGTGTATTCAAAGATGGTTAAGATAGTAAATTTTATATGCATATTTTGCCACAATTAAAAGAAAAAGAGAAGTACTAAAATTATAATATTACCAAGTTTTAAGTCAAAATTTAAAAGTTTTTTGTTTTTAAATTCAAGTACTATTTAGGGATGTTTCAATGGATTCATTCCACAAGCACTTTTCAACTATGGTATAACAAATTGGGCTGTTTCTTGCAATGTATTTCATGTGTTCTTCACAGCAATCCTGGGAGATACCTATATTTAGCTACATTACTCTTCGAAGAAAAATAAAAGTACAAAAAAGATATTTTCCCAAGGTCACAGGTCACTTGATAGCAGAGCTTTAGCAGCTTCGGAATGGCCAGTAAATCTTATCTCACAGGCTAACTCTGATGGATCAACTGGGGCCTCCTGAAGTGCTGCCTTGAGAAGAATTTGAGGCATATCTGCACTCAGCTGTTATCATCCACATCTGCCAAATGAAAGAATGGGAGAAGTGGTTTCAACTCTTAATGCTAGGCAGTTTTGTAATCCTTTATCACTATCCAGGTCTAAAAGTATTTTATTATACATATTAGCTGAATTTTGACAATGTATCAAGTGTCAAGAGGTAGCATTAAAGTCAGCATAGATAGATTGCTATTTTTCAGGAAGTTACAAAAAGTGAAATACTCAAATCTATAGAAAAGGTAGATCATACATTTAATAAGTACCACAAAACAGATGTGTTCTTATTGAAAGAGTTGATTCATTCTTTATTTTTCTTCTCAAGTGAAATTAAACTTTAGAAACAAGTACAATTAGCTTTAGTTTCTTATTGCACATATATAAGGAGATGGCTCTTTATTCATTTCAAGGCAAAATTGAACAAGTGCATATTTCAAGCTAATAGTTCAGCATAGTTGTTGAATTCCGCAGTTCAGAAGTTCATCAAGTAGCCCCTCTAACGTGTTTTCACATATTGGTTTAGTTCCTGATTCACATATCCAAGCTCTAGGCAACATAGTTTTTATCATCTGCATGACAAATTATGTATCTGTGAATTTAATTTGAATACTTGTTTAAGAAAAAGAAAATCAAATACACCTCTAGAAAATGCTGTCTTTCTCTAACAGTACCATCTGAAAATTTTCCAGCTTTGGAAAACCTGCTTTCTAGAATATTGCAGAATTGGTTGGAACAAGTGCATCAAATTATTGCTGAGACAGATATCAAATGGATTTGCATAAAGATTTGAATATGCAACTGCAGATAAGATAAAGACTCACTTTAAAAATGATACAACTAGATGACATCAGTAAATATACTACTGTTGAAAGAGGTTGGTAATATGTCAGTAAGTGAGTAAAGAAGGTTGAAGAATAGTAATCATGATATCATAATTTTTTTTAAAGCACTCTACATATGTGTTTGTAAGTAAGTTGAAAAGTATTTAAGAAACACACCTCAATAAATATACCAAAGTTACTTCTGGGGAGGGGGTGAAGGCAAAAAAGAATAAAGCAAGGGGTGAAAATTTTATTACATGTATTTTTATTGTTTGAATTTCTTAAACACATCTATCAATTTTGTGATTTTTGAAACTAAAAAAAATTTTGTAAATGCTATCTATATTCTGGCATTGCAAATAAACAATACACAGTATTAAGAAACAGCATATTTCTGTTGACACTAATTCTTCAAATCTGTGAGTTATCTGGTCTAGACTAGTGTTTTTCAAACTCTGAATCAAAATTTATTAGTAGATTTTTAGGTCAATATAATGGACCATTTCTGTTTCCTTCATGTTTTTTGACAATGTTTCTATTGGGTTGTTTGCCTTTTTCTTATTGATCCATGAGAATTAAGAATTCTTTATAGTAGCCTTTTGGTAATTCACATGTTTTCTAAGGTTTCTTTTCTGGTCTGTGGCTTGACTTTTCACTTTTTCGTGAAGTCTTTTAATAAACGGAACTCCTTAATTTTAATGTAATTGCATACATATGTATATATTTTTTCCATGGTCTATCTTGTTGCTGTTGTTTTTAAATTCAGTTTACGTAATTCTTCCTTATGTCACTGTCAACCATATATTTTCTTATAATGACTTATGAATTTTAATTTTTCCTTTAATATTTGAGTTTCTAATCCAATTATAGTTTAATTATTTATGGTATGATATAAGATCTCATTTCATTGCTTTCATATGGAAAATCTATTGTCCCCACACCATTTATGTAGAGGTGACTGTACTGTGTTTATTATACACTAACATAAACGTTATGTTATTTTAATGGGTCTGCAATGCCAATTTTGTTGTGAACAGATTATATCATAACCTCTATATGTATGAGTCTACTTTTTGGGCCATTAAGTTTGTTCTATTATTGAATTTATTTATTCATACATGAATTCCCCAAAGACTTTTACTTGTTCTTTATGCCTATCTATAGTCTCTCCAGTTTGTTAGTTTTCTTCAGGAGAATTCCTTTTCTTTTTGGTGATATTTTTTTCTTCTTATAAATAAAAAAAGTCAGCTTGTCAATTCAGCAAAGCATACTATAAAAGTTTTATGGTATTTTATTCAAATCTATGAATTCATTTTTTAAGAATAACATGTTTGTGATATTGTTATTCCTATCCATGAATATGGTATATTATTCTATTTAAGTTTTTATGATGTCTTTATATCAGAAGACTCTTGTGCACCTTTTTAAGTCTTTCAGATTTTACCTCTTACTCCTGCCATTGTTGTGGTGACAAGTTATAAGGTTTCGATTGGCTTGATACAGGTGCATCAACACCTTCTTTGGGCTTTTTAAACATACTTCTCACTTCCTGCTCTTTTGAACATCCCATCCCTTATGCATGTGCACCTAAAAGTGTTGGGAAAGAAATGTCCAATGGAATCACCTTGGATCAACGAGAGCCAAAGGTTAAAGGACAAATACTTCTGTCTTCCATTCCCCAGTAGGTAGTCTTGAGACACAGTTCACAAGATTCTTCAGAAGTTTTTGAACAAATGGTTGAAATTCAAAGAAAAAGAAAAATCTTGAAGGCAGCAAGAGAAAAAGGAATCATTATGTTTAGGGTAAGAACAATGGTATTAATAGGTTGCTTTTCATTAAAAAATGTAATCCAGAGGGAGTCAAATGACATGTTAAACATGCTGAAAGAAAGAAAAAAAAAAACTGTCAGGCAAGAATGTTATAGTCTATAAATTTCTCCTTCAAAAATGAAGATAAAGTAACTACATACACAGATACACACGAATGAGTGCATGCAAAACTGGTGAAATGTAAATGTATCTGTGGGTTGTACTGTACATTTCCTGATTTTGATACTGTATTGTAGTTATATAGGACATTTTGATTCCATTTATGTGAAATTTCCTAAAAAGGCAATTCCATAGATGTATAAAACGGATCAGGGGTTGCCTGGGGCTAGGAGTGCAATCACAAATTGGTGTCAGAGCACAGGAGGGTATTTTAGGGATGATGGAAATGTCCCAAAACTGGATTGTGCTCATAGTTTTACAATTGTAAAATTACTAAGAATTATTAATTTGTATACTTAGAAAAGGTACATCTTATGATATCAGAAGTCAAGATTTTTTTTAAAAACAGAAAGGAGCAAAGAGTTATATTTTAAAGTAAAATAATAATTCATCTTGTCAGTAGCTTTTCTTTTCCTTCCCTGTTTTACTCTTTCGGTAACTCACATATACTCCTTAAGATTTTATTCCCAAAAGAATATGACACAAGTATTTTTGTTTAGAACCTGCTTTAGGAGATACATAAGCTAAAACAGCCTTTTAGAAATCAGTTTTATTGAAAAACACCTCAAATTCAGTAAAACTCACCCTTTTAAAGTATACAATTTGATGAGTCCTGACAAAGTTATAGTCATGTAATTTCTATCACAATCAAGAAAAATAGTATTTCTGTTACTTCAGGACATTTCTTCATTCCCCTTTGCTATTAACTACTTTTCCCAACCCCAGTCCCTGAAAATCACTGATTTGATCTCATTTTTTGCAGTTTTGGCTTTACTAGTATGACATATAAATACTCTCATACGGTAGATAGGCTTTGGTGTCAGTTTAGCATATTGTATGCCTTGTAACATATGTTACATTGCATATATTGCATGCATTGTAACATGTATCAGTCATTTATTTTTTATTGTTTTTTTTTTTTTTTTTTTTTTTTTTTTTTTTTTTTTTTTTTTTTTTTTTTTTTTTTTTTTTTTTTTTTTTTTTTTTTTTTTTTTTTTTTTTTTTTTTTTTTTTTTTTTTTTT